>NW_004444138.1:2186302-2217418 GCF_000243295.1 Trichechus manatus latirostris | reverse complement strand
GTCCCAAGGCTCCCAGCCAGCAAACAGTGGAGCAGAAGGGAAAATCAAGCGCCATCAGGATCCACTTGGCAGCCTGACCCTCTGTGCTCCTCCGCTGGGAGATGAAGGTGATTGCAAAGGCTCACAGGGAAGTTTCGTTCTTACCTTCAGTCTCTTTCTAACGCCCCTTCTCCTAACTGCTGATCCTTGAGTTTTGAATGTTATGACGAGGATGCACGAACTCGCCCCCAGCATCCTTGATGCTCTGGGATGGGTCTGGCTAGGCTGTGTGTCCGTGTTAGCAGCTTGGAACTGCACGTATCCTCCAGCCACACCCCAGAAGACGTCAGTGGGCTGGCTGCAGCTCCCCTCATAGGAAACGGTCCGCCCCAGACAGAAATAGATGTTTATAAATTGGGCTCAGAAATCCCTGTGGCCCCAGCTGGTGTTAGACTGCTCATCTGCACCACTCACTTCCTCAGTGGGCAGTAGGTCTTCTCAGGGCACACTGTGGAGCCCTGGCCTGTGTGTTCTGTGCTTGCTGGGGACCTTTTGGTGTCTCCCTTGAAACAGAAGAGGGCTGGACACAAGGCATGGTCTGTGCAGGGTTCGGGGAGCTTTTCTGGCTTCAGCTGGACTTAGGTCAAGGAACCTGGGGCCCAAGACAATGATCTGGGCCCTGGTCAAGGGCGTCTCCTGTGTCCCCTTGTCAGCCTGACCAAGCTCATCTTATCTGGATGTCTCAGATGGCCAAGGAACAACTGAGGTTTATGGTTTGGAGTTTAACCCTCAGTTTCCTTCACACTGGAGGCTTGCAAGTGCCTGAGTTGCAAGGTGTCACATAACAAGGCACTTCTCTGCAAGGGCCCTTGCCCATCCAGCCACCCTCACACTACATGCAAAGCCATCTTGCAGCTGACCACAGGAATGATTATTTTTTGGTTTTCCTTTACCTGATTTTACTAAGCGCTCAGAGCAAAGGCTTCACACTGTTGCACCACTTATATATGTTGGACTAGTCTCTCACCTTATCTCAGTAAAGGTATTTGCTACAAAGTGGTGAAGACAATGTTAATCTGTAAAATGAGGTCTGCCATCCTACTTTGCAGGGCATTTCTCGATCTGAATTGAGCTGCTTCTGTGCAAATGTGTTTGCTCATCTGTCCTGTTTCAGAAAAGCCTCCTTCTCAGGTTGCAAATGCAGGGACTGAGCCCATTTTTTGAAGCCTGTATTTCTTTTTTTTTTTTTTTTCTTTGATTTTTCTTTAAATTTTTTTCTTATTGTACTTTAGATGAACGTTTACAGAACAAACGGTTTCTCGTTAAACAGTTAGTACACATATTGTTTTATGACATTGGTTAACAACCCCACAATATGACAGCACTCTCCATTCTCGAGCTTGGGTTCCCTATTACCAGCTTTCCTGTCCCCTCCTGCCTTCTCGTCCTTGTCCCTGGGCTGTTGTGCCCCATTAGTCTCATTTTGGTTTATGGGCCTGTCTAATCTTTGGCTGAAGGGTGAACCTCGGGAGTGACTTCATTACTGAGCTAAAAGGGTGTCCGAGGACCATACTCTAGGGGTTTCTCCAGTCTCTGTCAGGCCGGTAAGTCTGGTCTTTTTGTGTGAGTTAGAATTTTGTTCTACATTTTTCTCCATTTGTATCCAGACCCTCTATTATGATCCCCGTCAGAGCAGTCAGTGGTGGTAGCCGGACACCATCTAGTTTGATGGACTCAGTCTGGTGGAGGCCGTAGTAGTCGTGGTCCCTTAGTCTTTTGGACTAATCTTTTCCTTGTATCTTGTTTTCTTCATTCTCCCATGTTCCTGAAGGGGTGAGACCAGTGGAGTGTCTTAGATGGCTGCTCACAGGTGAAGCCTGTATTTCTTTATAGCCGCTACCCTGGCTCCTAGGATGGGTGCCTCTAATTCCAAAGATAATGGCGTGTTTGAGTGTGAGGGAGCTTGTCTGGTCGTGGGGCTGGGTCTTTGCTCAGCTGTCCACCTTGTCAGGTGTGTGTCTGTGTGGCCACCAGGCGAGGGAGGGAGGTCTGTGATTGAGGTGATCAGGTCGTGGCCTCCGGGTGCACCCTCCCATCTGGCCTCTGAGGCGTCAGCCTGCAGCCCTGGTCCCAGGGACACAGGGTGGGCTCCACCTACAGACTCTGTGTATATGAGAGGGAGACAAGGGCTGGGACCATGGTTTCCAGGGCTCTGTGGAGGGCAACGCTAATGGTGTCATGCAGACAGGGAAACTGAAGGCCTTCTGGTGCTGCTGTGAGCATAGAAGCTTCAGGAGTTCCCAGAACCAGGACATGATGCTCAGTTGGGTGGTGGTATTCCAGAAATGGGAGCCGAGTGACCATTAGGAAGACAGGCCTAAATTCCCTGGCACTGTGGAAGCCACAGGTGCTCCTTCTTTTCTTTGTGATTCTCTCGCTTCTTGTTCTCCTTCTCCCTCTCCTTTTCCTCCTCGGCCCCTTCCCTCCCTTCCTCCCTGCTGTCAGGACCCTCCAGCTCCCAGGCTTTCATCTCCTTCTTGGGTGACCCCCAAAGACCACCTACCGGCTTGGATCTCAACTCTAAATTCCAGGAGATGGACTCTGACTGGTCTACCTTGGTCAGGTGTCCACACAGCCACCTGCTATTGTGGCCAGAAGGACAGGACCACAAAACACAAAACGGCTGCCAGGCCCCCTCTGTAGGTAGGAGGTTTCAGAGGAAGGGCGTGTGGACCGTGAGGTCCCTCAAAACATGGGTTCTAGAAGATGGGGACTTAGGCTTGGACCCAGGCTTCAACCAGAGAATGACCTGCAGACCATGGCTGGGCCACCCACCCGAGGTTGGGTGAAGAAGCCGCCCTCACTGGGGTGTGCATCCTTCCTCTGGGACACAGTTGGGAAGTGAGCGCTCAAGTCCCCTTAGGATTCCACAGGGCCCTTCTGTCACTCACGTCGCTGAGCTCTGTGTGGGCCGCTCTGCCCTCCAGCCTGCACATCCCCTGCACAGCACCTTCAGCTGGCATTTCCATTTACCACGTGGAAAGCTTCTAGAACTTCTGGCACCTTCTAGAGCCTGGATTTAGTCCTGCCCGTGGCCCAACTGCACGTTCTGCTCCCCAATTCTGTGGAGTTCACGAAATTAAAATAAACCTTGCCATTAATAATTATAGGCCATGTCTTCGTATAAAAACAGTAGGCCTTTCTTTACTTCTGCCTCCCCTCCCAAGTGTGTTTTGTTTGGGTGCGAACTACAGTTACCACAGGTAACCCATGCAGTTAAGAGCCTGGGCTTTTTTGTAAGCAAGAGCTGAGTTCAAATCCCAGCTCTGTTCTTACTATCTGTAGGACCTTAAGCAAGTCTTAACCTCCTTAAGTAGGGTTGCCAGATTTAGAAAATAAAAAACAAAAAACAAGACCTCCACTTAAATTTGAATTTTAGGTTAACAATGAATAATCCTTTAGTATAAGTGTGTCCCATACAATACTTAGGACACACTTATACTAAAAAAAAAATTTGTTCTTTATCTGAAATGCAAGTTTAACTGGACACCCTATACTTTATCAGAAAGCCCTATAAGCCCCATGTCTTCGTCCGTAAAGTGAGGATGATAAGTTAACTTACCCTTCATGGGGTTTTGTGCGGATTATATGAAGTAATGCAGGTAAGAATTGGCACAACATAAATTCTCAATATGTTAGACTTGGCTAATGTGCTCAGCTGCTAACTGAAAGGTTGGAGGTTCAAGTTTACCAGAAGGTCCTTCAGAAGAAAGACCTTGCTATCTACTTCTGAAAAATCAGCCACTGACAGTCCTGTGGAGCACAGTTCTACTGGACTGCAACTAGTATGTTAGACTTAATCCTCTTACATCTACTATATATTTGCCTTTGGCAATCTTGACTTATGCTCACTGCTCCTGGATAATTATTAATAGCATACACTTTTACGTTCAAAACTACCTTAGTTTTTGGAACAATAGAGAACATAGGATTTCCTGAGACTATCGCCCTGAGACACTCTCTAAACCTCGAACTGAGCCTATTCCCCGAGATGACCCTTTAACGAAATAGCAGAGTGGTATACAAAATAAGGGATATTACCCGTAAGATCGATGCTCTACTTAAAAACCATCATTATAAGACCAAAAGGTCAACAACTGCTCAAAAGCAAAGATGAGAAGATAAGGGGCAGGGAAACTAGAGTACCGGAAATGGAACAAACAGAACACAATTGAAGAGAATGTTGACACATTGTGATAAATGTAACTAATGTCACTGAACAATTAGTGCAGAAATAGTCAAATGGGGACCTAACTTACCGTGTAAGTTTTTACCAAAAACTCAATAAAATTAAAAAAATCTACCCCAGTTTAGATGATAAATTGCAAGGTTAAGTCAGGTGTCATAGTGTCAATTTGGACTCTTAGTGACCTTTCTTGGCTGGAATCTTTAGGGGAGCAATTGGAGCTAGATGGGTTCAAACTGCCAGCCTTTCTGGCTAACAGCCCAGCACTTAACTTTTTGTGCCACCAGAGCTCCTCAGGTATAACCATTGCCGTCCAGTTGATTCCCACTCATAGCAACCCTATAAGGCAGAGTAGAGCTGCCCCACAAGGTTTCCATGTAGCGGCTGGTGGATTTGAACTGCCAGTCTTTTGGTTAGCAGCCAAGCTCTTAACCACCACACCACCAGGGCTCCCCTCTGGTGTAGGGATCCAACAGTTTCCTCAGTGTAGTTGAAATGTTTTCCTCCATTTCAACTACCAGATGGCACTGCAGGGTGATAAACTGAATGAGAAAAACATGTACACAAAATTTTACTTTAATACCATCCCTGGGCTGGTTACATACACATACAGACACACACATAAGCACACCATTTTATTCAGGGAGATTGGATGACTCAGAAATTCTATGAATACTCACCCCAACAGTTGGAACACACACAAAAGAAGACTGTAAATTATACTATTTATAAAGCCCATGAATATTATTTTCCAGACATATTTTCCTCTTGAATAAAATGAAATTGTATTTCTACTTCCATAATTCAGGCTAAAATTAGCCAGAACATTATTTGTACTCTACAGGAGCAGGGATCTGTTGTCTTATTTGCTTACAATGCAGTCTTATCTAGGATAACATCTGGCACAGATAATTGCTCAATAGATAATGAATGAATGAATGAATGAATGAAGATTGATTATTAAGAAGATAAACATGTGGACCCCAGTAGCTTGGACTGGAACTTTCTAGAATTAACCCAACTGAAAACCAAAGCATCTATATACATTTAAAATGAGGGCTCTACACACCAGAGATGAGCAACCGCATGTCTTTTTATTGTTTTTGAAAATATACACAATAAAACATACACCAATTCAACAACTTCTACATGTATAATTCAGTGACATTAATTATATTCTTCCAGTTGTGCAACCATTCTCATCCTCCTTTCCTGAGTTGTTCCTCCCCAATTAACATAAACTCACTGCCCCCTAAGGCTTCTGTCTAATCTTTCAAGTTACTGTTGTCACTTTGATCCCACATAAAAAAACCAAAAACCAAACCAGTTGCCATAGACTCTATTTTAACTCATAGTGACCCTATAGGACAGAGTAGAAC
Organism: Trichechus manatus latirostris; assembly: GCF_000243295.1. Classification (NCBI taxonomy): domain Eukaryota; kingdom Metazoa; phylum Chordata; class Mammalia; order Sirenia; family Trichechidae; genus Trichechus; species Trichechus manatus. The sequence goes on along the minus strand of NW_004444138.1, from coordinate 2,211,814 downwards.
TGCCCCCATAGGGTTTCCAAGGAGTGGCTGGTGGACTCGAACTGTCAATATTTTGGTTAGCAGCCGAACTCTTAACCACTGCACCACCAGAGCTACTTGATCCCATATAGATAGCTCTTAAAAGAGCATAATGCTCAGGACAGACATTTTTTACTTGTTTGATTTTAAGAAGCCTTCAAACGATATTTTTGGTTTAAGGTTTAATGATTATCTCAGGGCAATAGTTTCCAGGTTTCATCCAGCCTCCATGGCTCCAGAAAGTCTGGAGTTCATGAGAAATTGAAATCTTGTTCTTCATTTCCCCCCTTTTGATCAGAATTCTTCTACAGAATCCTTGATCATAATGTTCAGTAATGGTAGCCAGGCACCATCCAGTTCTTCTCGTTCCATGGCAAAGGAGGCAGTGAGCAATGGCATGGCTTAAAAGAAAGACTCAAATGCTTTTCTTGGGGAAAAAAAAAAAAGAGGTCAAATAGAATAAAGTGCTAATTTTTCACCAGCTCCATTTGTGCTTCTTCTATTCCCAACATGAAAATAAAGGTTTTTATTTCCCACTCTAGTGGAGAGTAAAACATGTTCAAGGGAGATTTTATTAAATGCATTGTTCAGAAGACAGCTTGTATCAAACAACAAACTGGTCAGAGATAGAAATATTTTTCCATGTGGAAAATATTAAGTAATTTCTTCTTCAATTCTATCAATAAAAGACACACACACATAAATCTCAAAAAAATGTCAGTCAGCAAAACAAGAAAAGGCAAAGTATTTTCCAACATTGAGTCTTATTTTACCTTTGGAATTTTAACAAGAAGAAAATTTCACATGATAACCATATGTGTGTGTTTAAAAATGCAAAAGAAATACACGATCGAAGTAAAACACTCTGACGTTACAGGAATAACTTTCCAGTGGTACCTGGGAAACTGAAAGCAGATGGAAAATGCACTTTAAATTTCAGTGGCTACCCCAATGATCATTCCTAATAGCCAAAAGGTGGAAGCAACCCAAGCGCCCAGCAACAGGTGAATGGATAAGCAAAATGTGGTATGTCCATACAATGGACTATTACTCAGTCGTAAAGAGAAATGAAGTCCTGATACATGCTACCACATGGATGAACCTTGAAAACATTGTGCTGAGTGAAATAAGTCAGTCACAAAAGGACAGGTAGTGTACGATCCCACTTAAGAAATATCTAGAAAAACCAAATGTATAGAGTCCAAAGGTTATTAGCGGTTACCAAGGGTGGGAGGGAGGGGAAAGAGGGAATCATAGTTAGGGGGTGCTGAGCTTCTGTTAAGGGTGATGAAAAAATTTGAGGTGGTTGAACAACATGATGAATGTAATAATAAACTAACAATGATTAATTATTAATTAATAATGTCACTGAATTGTGTATGTAATAAATGTTGAAATGACAAATGTTTCATTTCATGTATATATTATGTATACACATTTACCACAGTAAAAAATTTTTTAAGAATTTTTTCAGAAGTTTATTAGTTGTTATCAGGGATTGGGGGAGTGGGAAGGGAGAGTTATTGCTTAAGGGGTGCTGAGTTTGTTTGGGGTGATAGTTGCACAATATTATGAACATAATTAATGTCACTAAATTGTACACTTAAAAAGGTTAAAATGGCAAGTTGTTCTTTAAATATATCTTACCACACACAAAAAAAATTAAGTGGTCAACCCCAGTGCTAAAAGATGAATGCCTACCTGACTCCACTTTCTGATTTTCAATGGTTCAAAATTCAGAAGGGGAAATGCAACCTTAGAATCCACAATTCACCTGATCCCCATTTATTAGCTGTGTCGTGTTGAGCAGGTTATTTCACTTCTCTGAGATTCTCATCTAAAACAATAAAATAATAATCACCTACACCCCATTCTGACCACCACCCATCTGTCAGTTTATCATACTGTGGTGGCTTGTGTGTTGCTGTGATGCTGGAAGCTATGCCATTGGTATTTCAAATACCAGCAGGGTCACCCATGGTGGACATGTTTCAGTGGAGCTTCCAGACTAGGAGAAAAGGCCTGGTGATCCACTTGCAAAAATTAGTTACTGAAATCCCTATGGAGTCCAATATAGTGCTAGAAGATGAATCCCCTAGGTTAAAAGCCACTCAAAGTATGCAGCGGCCACAACAATGGGCTCAAGCTTATCATTATGTGAAGATAGCACAGGACTGGGCAATATTTCATTCTGTTGTACATGGGGTCACCATGAGTCAGAGCCAACAGGACAGCAGCTAACAATAATACCCCTTTCAGATGTAATTATCAAATGATATAATCAGTGCAATTTACTTAGCACAGTGCCTGGCATATAGCTAGAGCCCTCCAAGTGTCCTGGGCTCAAGCCACAAAGCTCAGATGAGCAAGGGATGTAACATTCCTTATTTTCATGTGTTTATTTTGTCTGAATTTAATTTCTTTATCAAGCTCTTCCCTATACCCTCCTAGCAGAATCCTAAACTTTGATAATGTAGGCTTATCTCATTTGTCTCTAGGTAAGCTCAGTCAACCAGGGGTTAATTCCTTCCTCCCCTGTCCTCAGGTGGTATTCAGTTTCCATGGGCATAGATAGCATCTTGGCATGAGTGGGATAGTGTGGTGCTCGGGTATCATCTGCCTGTGCTGGCGTGAGCTGAGACATATGATGCCCTCTCTGGTCTTGGCCATCATCACCATGAGGTGTCTGCATTCTACCTGGTGTCTGATGGTTCCCAAGGGCATATTCACTGGGTAAGAGACTACACTTTCAAGTCAATCCTGCATTTGAGTCTGAGCTCTGTCAGTCACTAACTGTGAGATTTTGACCATACTTAATAACTTCCTAGTTTTATATTCCTCATTAGTAAATAGAGTTCCTTTTTATTATGAATTGAACTGTGCCCTCCAAAAAACATAGATTTTTGAAGTCCTAACCCCCGGTACCTGTGAATGTGACCTTGTTTGGAAATAAGGTCTTTGAAGATGTATCAGTTAGGATAACACGAGGTCACTCTGGAGTAGGTGGGTCTTAATCCCATCTGAGTGGTCTTCTTATAAAAGAGGAGAAGAGACACAGAGAAACAGAGGAAGGACACCACGTGACGCTGCAGCTGTAAGCCAAGGAACGCCTAGAGTTAACCAGAAGCAGAGAGAGACGCATGGAACAGATTCCCCCTCAGAGTCTCAGAAGGAATCAACACGGTTGACACCCTAATCTCAGACTACCAGCTTCCAGAACCGTGAGACAATAAATGTCTGTTCTTTAAAGCAACCCATTTGTGGTATTTCTTATACATGAAATTTTCCAAACCACCTGAGATTCACCTGATGCATTAAATGAAATGTGAGTAAGAGTGCTCAACACATACGATGCTCGATTTACTCCTCTGGTTTCCTGTGGGTTTAAGTCGATCTCAGCACTCCCAGGAAATCCCCTGAGTTCAGCAGACCCTGACAATTTTCATGGAAAAGTTAAAGGACTGAAATGAAAGAGCCCGTACTGAGAACATATAGGGGAAGACGTATGCCATGTGAGAATGCTGTACAAGCCAAGGAAGCAAGGAACTCAGGAAGTACCAACAGGGATGGAATTAACACAGCCGAGGCCCTGATTTGTACTTCTAGCCTCTAGAACTGTGAGAAAATACAATTCTGTTCTATAACATCACCCTCTTGTGGTATTTCTATTACAGCAGTGCTAGCTAACTAAGATACCTCTCAAGTTCATCAATACACGCAATGAGGACTCAGGAAATATTTATACACAAAGCCAGTAGTGTAGCTAAATTTTCAATCAAATCTACTTCTGATTCTCTCAAATTTCTCTTAGAGAAGATGCCAAAATTTCCTAATTAGCTCATGAAAAACTCCAGACATGGAAATATGAGGTTTGGACAAAGAAGAGAGAACCCACTGGTTGTTGCTGGCAAGGCGCAAGGACAGGACACAACTCAAGAGTACCCTGGAAGCCTCACTTTAAATCCACTTGCAGATGACCAGGGCGCCTGAGAGGAAGTGGCCCCTTCCTACGTTAGAATGCAAGGGGTGAATATAAAACATTTTAAACATGATCTGATGGTGACATTGGGCTATTTGGGGTTCTAGGGCTTGAAGTAATGCACATTTCAGCATTAGCTTTGAAGCCTGCCTTCCATGCATCACCCTTTGTTTGGACTCCAAGAGAAAGTGAATTGAACGTTTGAGAAGCAACTGAATTTAAGGAACCAGAATGTGTTTTGAGTCAAGGTGTTTCTCATGGATCTGTCTCTTGATGTCATAGAGGCAGGGATGGCCAACTAATAATTTAGTGCCCACAAAAGTCTTCTTTAAACAAATTAGATCTTGCAATCCAGCTTGTCAATTGATCCAAAACTAATAAGTCATCCCAAAACCATGATCATTTTTCTTTAAGGCACTCGAATTCCCTTTAGTTGAATACAGGTAGTCTCTGACTTATGACGGGGTTCAGTTCAGATGACTCCGTAGTAAGTCGGTTCTGATGTAAGTCGAATACCTCTTTTTTTTTTTCAGTTTTTGTTATTACTGCCTTTTATTATCAGCATCTTTATAAATCTGAGCTTTATTTGTCTTTGGGGGTTGGCATGAGAATGATAACATCAGCAAATTACACACTGCAACATGGTATGTAGCACATATCACTAAGCATAAAATGTACCAAAAAAATGATGGTGGTGTAAGTGTCATTTATCCTAACTTGAATACGTAAATTGGGGACTACATATATTTAAAATAATAATTAACACTTTGGCTTCAATCCCTTTCTGTTGTTGTTGTTAGCTGACATCAAGTTGGCTCCACCTATTCATCCCTGCCCCTCATCCCTGAACCTTAGCAACCACTGCTCTTTTCACTGTCTCTACAGTTTCGCCTTTTCCAGAATGACATATACTTGGACATTAAATGCATTTTCACAGTTTGAAATCCAGACACTTCAGATAACACTACAGGTCCCTTTGTTCATCACCTCCAATAATAGTCTTAACAGCTGCATTTGTGGAGTTCTTACTATATGCCAGCCTCCTCTAAGCACTCTAAGCACTTTGTTCTTGTTAGGGGCCGTTGAGTCGGTTTCAACTGATAGCGACCCTATGTACAACAGAACGAAACACTGCCCGGTTCTGCACCATCCTTATGACTGTTGTTATGCTTGAGCCCACTGTTACAGCCACTGTCTCAATCCATCTCATTAGGGGCTTCCTCTTTTTCACTGACCCTCTACTTTATCAAGCATGATGTCCTTCTCCAGGGACTGGTCCCTCTTGATAATATGTTTGTCATGGATTGAATTGTATCCCCGAAAAATACCTGTCAACTTGGCTGGGTCATGACTCCCAGTATTGTATGATTGTGTACCATTTTGTAAGCTGATGTGATATCTTTGTGTGTTGTAAACTCTGTCACTATGATGTAATAAGATAGATTAGTGGCAGTTATACTGAGATCTACAAGATTAGAAAGTGTCTTAAGCCAATCTCTTTTGAGATATAAAAGAGAAGCAAGCAGAGACACATGGGAACCTCATACCAACAAGAAAGCAGTGCCGGGAGCAGAGCACATCCTTTGGACCTGAAGTTCCTACACAGAGAAGCTCCCAGACCAAGGGAAGACTGATGACACGAACCTTCCTCCAGAGCCAACAGAGAAAGCGTTTCCCTGGAGCTGATGTCCTGAATTTGGACTTGTAGCCTACTGGACTGTGAGAAAATAAACTCTTTGTTAAAGCCATCCGCTTGTGATATTTCTGTTACAGCAGCACTAGATGACTAAGAGAAGACCCAAAGTACGTGAGGTCAGGTCTTCCCATCTTTGCTTCTAAGGAGCATTCTGGCTCTACTTCTTCCAGAACAGATTTGTTCCTTCTTCTGATAGTTCATGGCTTATTCAATATTCTTTGCCAGCACCATAATTCAAAGGCATGAATTCTTCTTCAGTCTTCCTTATTCTTTGTCTGGCTTTCACATGCATATGAGGCGATTGAAAACACCATGCTTGGGTCAGGTCCACCTTAGCCCTTAAAGTGACTTCTTTGCTTTTTAACACTTTAAAGAGGTCTTTTACGGTACATTTGCCCATCGCAATGTGTCCTTTAATTTCTTGACTGCTGCTTCCATGGGTTTGATTGTGGATCCAAGTAAAATGAAATCCTTGACAAGTTCAATCTTTTCTCCATTTATCATGATGTTGGTATAGGTCCAGTTGTAAGGATTTTTGTTTTCTTTATGTTGAGGTTTAATCCATACTGAAGGCTGTGGTCTTTGATCTTCAACAGTAAGTGCTTTAAGTCCTCTTCACTTTCAGCAAGCAATGTTGTGTCATCTGCATACTGCAAGTAGTTAATGAGTCTTCCTCCAATCCTGATGCCATGTTCTTCTTCATATAGTCCAGTTTCTCAGGTTATTTGTTCAGATACAGATTAAATAAGTATGGTAAAAGGATACAACCCTGGTGCACACCTTTCCTGACTTTAAACTACACAGTATCCCCTTGTTCTGTTTGAATGACTGCCTCTTGCTCTAAGTACAGTTTCCTCATGAGCACAGTTAAGTGTTCTGAATTCCCATTCTTCACAGTGTTATGCATAATTTGCTACGATTCACACAGTTGAATACTTTTGCATGGTCAATAAAACACAGGTAAACATCTTTCTCGTATTCTCTGCTTTCAGCCAGGTTCCATCTGATGTCAGCAATGATATTACTTGTTCCACATCCTCTCTGAATCCAGCTTGAATTTCTGGCAGATCCCTGTCCTTGTATTGCAACAACCGCTTTTGAAAGACCTTCAGTAAAATTTTACCTGTGTGTGATATTAATGATATTGTTCGATAATTTCTGCATTCTTTGGATCACCTTTCTTTGGAACATGTACAAATGGATCTTTTCCAGTCAGTTGGTCAGGTAGCTGTCTTCCAAATTCCTTGGCATAGATGAATGAGCACTTCCGGCACTGCATCCATCTGTTGAAACATCTCAATTGGTATTCCGTCAGTTCCTGGAGCCTTATTTTTCGCCAATGCCTTCAGAACAACTTGGACCTCTTTCTTCAGTACCATCAGTTCTTGATCATATACTACCTCCTGAAGCAGAAGAACATCAACCAATTCTTTTTAGTATAGTGACTCTGTGTATTCCTTCCATCTTCTTTGATACTTCCTGCGTCTTTTAATATTTTGCCCATAGAATCCTTCAATATTGCAAATCGAGGCTTGAATTTTTTTTTTTTTTCCAGTTCTTTCAGCTTGAGAAATGCCCAGTGTGTTCTTCCCTTTTAGTTTTCTAGCTCCGGGTCTTTGCACATTTCATTATAGTACTTTACTTTATCTTCTCAATCCCTCCTTTGAAATCTTTTGTTCAGCTCTTTTACTTCATCATTTCTTCCTGTCTTTTTAGCTGCTCTATGTTCAAGAGCAAATTTCAGAGTTTCTTTTGACATCCATTTTGATCCTTTCTTTCTTTTCTGTCTTTTTAATGACCTCTTGGTTTCTTCATGTATGACGTCCTTGATGTCATTCCACAACTCGGCTGATCTTCGGTCACTAGTGTTCAGTGCGTCAAATCTATTGAGATGGTCTCTAAATTCAGGTGGGATATACTCAAGGCTGTACTTTGGCTCTCATGAACTTGTTCTAATTTTCTTCAACTTCATCTTCAACTTGCATATGAGTAATTGGTGGTCCGTTCCACAGTTGTCCCCCGGCCTTGTTCTAACTGGTAGTATTGAGCTTTTCCATTGTCTCTTCCCACAGATGTAGTCGATTTGATTCTTGTGCATTCCATCCTGTGAGGTCCACGTGTACAGTCTTCTTTTATGTTGCTGAAAAAAGGTGTTTGCAATGAAGAAATAGGTTGGTCTTGAAAAATGCTATCACGCAATCTCTTGTGTCGTTTCTATCACCAAGGCCGCATTTTTCAACTACCAATCCTTCTTCTTTGTTTCTAACTTTTGAATTCCAATTTCCAGTAATTATCAATGCATCTTGATTGCATGTTTGATCAATTTCAGACTGCAGAAGTTGGTAAAAATCTTCAGTTTCTTCGTCTTTGGCCTTAGCGGTTGGTGCATAAATTTGAGTAATAGTTGTATTATCTGGTCTTCCTTGTAGGTGTATGGATATTGTGATGGTTAGGATTATGTGTCAGCTTGGCTGGGCCATGATTCTCAGTGTTTATATGTGATCACTCCCATGATTGAATCTGCTGTGAGTAGCCAATCTGTTGAAGGGGAGTTTCCTTGGGGGTGTGGCCTGCATCCGAATATAAGCAGACGTTCTGGCTTTTTCCTCCCTCTAGATCCTGCAGCTGCCTCCTGTTCATCTGATCTCTGGTTCTTGGCACTTGAACTATCAGCTTATCTGCCAATCTTGGGATTCGTCTATCTTCACAGCCTGCCAATCCTAATCCATGGACTTGGACATTCCAGCCTCTACAATCACGTGGGCTGTTTCTTTGATATAAATCTCTCTATATATGTATTTATAAGCTTTACTGGTTTTGCTTCTCTAGCGAACCCAGCCTAAGACAGATATTACCCTATTACTGATAGGGTTGAACTTCAGGAAAGATCTTGAAATGTTCTTTTTGACAATGAACGTGACACCATTCCTCTTCAATTTGTCATTCTCAGCATAGTAGGCAATGTGATTGTTTGGTTCAAAATGGCCAATAGCAGTCCATTTCAGCTCACTGATGCCTAGGATATCAATGTTTATGCATTCTATTTCATTTTTGATGACTTACAATCTTCCTAGATTCATACTTCATACATTCCACATTCTGATTATTAATGGATGTTTGCAGCTGTTTCTTCTTTTGAGTCATGCCACATCAGCAAGTGAAGGTCTCGAAAGTTTGACTTCATCCATGTCAGTAAGGTCAACTCTACTTTGAGGAGGCAGCTCTTCCTTAGTCGTATTTTGAGTATCTTCCAACCTGAGGGGCTCATCCTCCGGCACTACATCAGACTATGTTCCACTGTTATTCATAATGTTTTCACTGGCCAATTTTTTCTGAAATAGATTGCCAGGTCCTTCTTCCTAGTCTGTCTTAGTCTGGAAGCTCCGCTGAAACCTGTCCACCAAGGATGACCCTGCTGGTATTATAATACCAGTGGCAAAACTTCCAGCTTCACAGCAACACGCAAGCCCCCACAGTACAACAACCTGACAGACATGTGGAAACTTTATGCTTATTAAATTTATGAACATCCTTAATGGTTTTATAACATAAAACTAAAAACCAAACCTGTTGCCGTCAAATCGATTCCAACTGATAGCAATCCTATACGACAGAGTAGATCTTCCCCATAGAGTTTCCAAGGAGCGGCTGGTGGATTTGAACTGCTAATCTTTTGGTTAGCAGCCAGGCTCTTAACCAGTGCACAACCAGGGCTCCTTTAAAACAGATAGCATTATTTTTATCTTTATTTTAGGGGTGAGAAACTCAAGGCCCAGAAAGGTTAGGTAGCTTGCTCACACAGCTAGTAGAAGGCAAAGCCTCGATTTGAGCCCTGGTGGATTTAGTCTTGGTGGCACAGTGGTTAAGTGTTCAGCTGATAACCAAAACTTTGGCAGTTCAAATCCACCAGCCACTGCTTAGAAACCCTATAGGGCAGTTCTACTCTGTCCTATAGGGTTGCTATGAGTCGGAATTGACTCGACGGCAGTGGGTTTGTTTTTTTTGGATTTAGTCCAGAGGCCATACCTTACCCGTGTCTGAAGAGAAGGACTGTCCTCCCCAAATCCCATCCCCTCCCCAGAGGACACTGTTATCATGTGGTGTGATTCTCTTCAGATCTATTTCTGCACATTTAGATACACATACAGATGCCTATAAAAATATAGAGCATTATTGCATGTGATTTTCAACTTTCTTTCTCCCAAGGGCATTCCATCACATTCTCAGTAGCTTTGTTTATGTGATCTTCCCCTACTGATGGATGGCACAAATGGTTAAGCACTTGACTGCTAAACAAAAGGTTGGCAGTTCAAGTCCCCCCAAAGGTGCTTTTGAAGAAATGGCTGGCAATTTGCTTCCAAAAAATCAGCCATTGAAAACCCTATAGAGTACAGTTCTACCCTGACACACATGAGGTCATCATGCATAGGAATTAACTTGATAGTAACTGGTTTGGTTTGATTTTTTTTTAAATTGATGGACATTTAGGTTTAAAACCTGTTGTTTTTTCCATTAAAATAATGTTTCAATAGAATATCACTGTACATAACTCTTGTGAACATGGACAAATGTTTTCTTAGGGTAGATACCAAAAGGTAGTATTGCTAGATCAAAATGTTTGTCCAGTTTAACACAGCCATGCTGTTCACTTCTCAGTGATCTGTCTTCTGCTCTCTCCTCTTCCCACTCCATTGGACCAGCACCTGCTTTGATCACTGGCCATCTTCTGGTTATCAACGACTTTCTACCTGATCTTCTGTATTATATGACAAGATTGAAACAAATACTCTCCTTCCTGAAACCCTCTTTTAGCTATTAGGACATCCCAGCCTCTTCATTCCTCTACCTCTCTGACTGCTTTTTTCAGTCTCATCTGTCTGCCAGTTCTCAGACTTTGATGAACATATACTCATTTGGGAATCTTAAGCAATGCCAAAACCAGGCTTCCACCCTGTAGACATTCCAATTTAGTAGGTCTTGGTGGGGTTGCCAAATGTGCACTTCAACAAACTGCCAGGGAATTCTTGTACATATCAAAGAGTGACTCTACAGGTGTGCAGATGACTCTGCAGTAGTGCAGGTGTGCTCCAGAGTGCTCTACAAGAAACACTGGACCAGACTGTGAATTCCCGGGTAGAACAGGACCTATCACTCCTTGGATCCAGCTACTCCCAGACTGAATTCAGCATCAGGCTCTCTTTGATTACTTCTAGAGCTTCTAGAAGGCAGCCCTGTGGAGAGCGAAGTGAATCATATACATGTGAATGATAGAAGACAGAGACACCACACCCTTGAGCAAAGCTGAGCACTCTGTTAACTATCCTACCAAATTCAGAGACTCAAAGTCAATCTCACCAGACAGGTCTAAGTGCCAAGAAGTCAAATACGGTCCCTGCTTTACTGCATTTTGCATCAGAGCCACAGGAGGACTGAAGGGGCACACCAGCTCAGGGGCAAGGACTGGAGGGCAGGAGGGGACAGGAAAGCTGGTAATAGGGAACCCAAAGTTGAGGAGGGAGAGTGTTGACATGTCATAGAGTTGGTAACCAATGTCACAAAACAATATGTGTACTAATTGTTTAATAAGGAGCTGGTTTATTCTGTAAACCTTCATCAATAATAATACATAATAATAATATTGTAATAATAATAAAATAAAATAAAAATTAACTTTATTGAGATATAATTTACTTACAAAAGTCACCTATTTGAAGTGCACATTTCAATGTGTTTTGACAGATTTGTTCCTGCCAGAGAGTGGAGCCAAGGTCCAGAGGGCACAGCCTTGAGCCACAAAGGATTATTCCAAAGATTGAAACTTAATGGAGTTTTCCCAGCTGAATTTTGAAATTTTTTGCTACTGGTGACTCCCTGTTTCCCTCCATTTTCTTTTGAATGGGAATGTCTGTTCACAACGGTTATCCTATGCCTGTCCTACCACTGTATTTTGGTAGCAGATAACTTGTCTTCTGGTTTCACAAGTCCACAGATAGAGAGGAATTTTGCTTTGGGATAAATTATACTTAGAGCCTCACCCATATCAAATGTAGATGATATAGCTGATGAGATTAGGGACTTTTGAGCTGATGAAATTCAAATGAGATTTTTGGACTTGAGTTGATGCTCTAATGTGTTGACATTTTGGGGGACCATGGGTGGGTGAATGTATTTTGCATGTGGGGCACATGTGAATCCATGGGGGGTAGAGGGCAGACTCTGAAGGGCTGAATAATGTCCCCTCAGAGACATCCATGTCATAATCCCCAGAACCTATGAATATGTTAACTTAGAAGGTAACAGGGACTTTCCAGCTGTGATTAAATTAAGGAGAAATTATACTGGGTTATTCTGCTGGGTCCAATGTAATAACGAGTTTCCTTATAAGAGGGAGGCAGGAGGGTCAGAGATATCTATATAGAGAAGAAGTAATGATGGAAGCATAGGTTGCAGTGATGCTGTTACTGGAAGCAAGCAGTGTGGTAGCCTCTACAAGCTGGAAAAGGCAAGGAATGGATTTTCCCATACAGCCTCCAGAAGGAAAACAGCCCTGCTGACACTTTGATTTTGGGACTTCTTCCAGAACTATGAAATAATACTTTTTTGTTGTTAAGCCACTGACTGTGTGGTAATTTGCTACAGCAGCAATAAGAAACAAATACACCACCACCACTTTTGGGATCGTAATTTTATGTGTCAGTTTGGCTAGGCTAAGTTTCCCTGGTGGAGCAGTTCGAATCCACCAGCTGCTCCTTGGAAACCCTACAGGGCAGTTCTACTCTGTCCTATAGGGCTGCTATGAGTTGGCATCAACTCAACAGCAAATGGTTTGAGTTTTTTTTTTGGTTATGGTTCCCAGTAGTTTGGCCAAACACTAGTCTAGCTGCTGTTCTATAATATAATCTGATGTAATGTAATATAATCACTTTCCATAGTGTAATCTAATATAATACAACCAATCAATAAGTTGAAAAGGGAGTTTCCATAGGGTGTGCTCTGCCTCCAGACTGTAAATAGGTATTTTGGCAGAACTCATTCACTCTCTTCACTCTACCCACTTCCTATCACCTGACCCATGGATCTTGAGATGCAACTCTGCAAGAGTCTTTAGCCTGCCATCTGACCAGCAGATTGTGAACTTGCCATCTCCCCACAATCCTGTGAGCCAGTACGAGTCTCCAGTCCCCACAATCACATGAGCCAATCCCTTGAAGTAAATAGCTCTCTCTCTCTCTGTATATGTGTGTGTATATATATATATATATATATATATAAAATCTAGTTCTGTTTCTCTAGAGAACTCTAAGACAGGGATATAGAGTATATTTACAACACCCAACACAGTCCCTGTGATCTTTCTCAGTCAGTTACCCCCTCACCCCTGGCCACTCACAGCAACCACTCTCTCTCCCCTCTACCGCTATAGGTGGGATTGGTATTAACTAGAATTCATATCAGTGGGATAATATACAGGTAGCCTCCGACTTATGATGGGGTTCCATTCCAACGACTCCATCATAAGTTGGTTCTGACGTAAGTTGGATACCTCATTTTATTTATTTATTTTTTTTAGTTTTCATTATTATTGCCTTTTATTATCAGTATCTTTATAAATCCCATTTTTATTTGTCTTAGGGGGTTGTAAACATTACGTATAAACATACAGATATATTTTAATACACATACATTAAAAAATACACTAATCATTAAAAAAAAGGACAATCATAAATGTGGTTTGTCATAGCTCCAATACATCAATTAGTATGAACACTTCTGAAAGGTCACTGCCTTGAAAACTCCATGGAACAGTTCTACTCTGCACACACGGGGTTGCTATGAGTCAGAATTGACTCAACAACAACCAACAACAACTTTGCGTGGGGGTACCTGAGTTGTGCAAAGGGTTAATTCACTCTGCCACTAACCACAAGGTTGGAGGTTCAAGTCCACCCAGAGATGCCTTGGAAGGAAGGCTTGGAGATCTACTTTCAAAAATCAGCCATTGAAAACACTTGGAGCACAGTTTTACTGTGACACTCACAGGATCATCATGAGTCAGAGTTGACTCGATGGCAGCTGGTTTTTGGTTTAACTTTACGTGAGCATAAGTAGGATGTAATCAGCTCAGCCCATGAGCACAGGCAAGTTCTAAGAGACCAAACAAGTGGGTGGATTGGAGAAGGTGAGGGTTCACATAGAGGAGACATCCTCATCACCATCACTGAAAGTCGTCAGATGCTCCCTGCAGCAAGAATTCTTTGAATGAAATTCAGCATCAGGAAATGTTATGTTAAAAGATTAAAGGTGGAAATAATTCAGTAATTCTAAACATCAGATGAGCCTGCGATTGATGATCAAACATGCAGTAAAATGAGTCTATTAAATTCCAAGAGAGGTATAGTGTGTTTCATAATCTCCACTACACATAAGAAAGGCAATGGGAAGGTTGTAGAGCTCTTGCCAAGAAATTTAGGGAGTTCAGAGTTAAGGAAAGCCACCAGACTATAAATGAATCTGCTCAGATGGTGTTATGGGTTGAATTGTGTCCCCCAAACAGATATGCTGAAGTCTTAACCCCTGTACCTGTGAATAACCTTGTTTGGAAATAGGGTCTTTCTTTGAATATATGTGGTGTTGTTAGGTGCCATCAACTCAGTTCTGACTCATAGTCAGATGGCTTGGGTCAGGCACACCTTAATCCTTAAAGTGACATCTTTGCTTTTTAACACTTTAATGAGGTCTTTGGCAGCAGACTTGCCCAATGCAATATAGGTCGTTTGATTTCTTGACTGCTGCTTCCATGAGCTTTGATTGTGCATCCAAGTAAGATGAAATCCTTGACAATTTCAATCTTTTCCCTGTTTATCATGATGTTGCCTACTGGTCCAGTTGTGAGGATTTTTGTTTTCTGTATGTTGAGGTGTAATCCATACTGAAGGCTGTAGTCTTTGATCTTCATCAGTAAGTGCTTCAAGTCCTCTTCGCTTTCAGCAAGCATACGTATTATCAGTTAACTCATACTGGAGTAGGGTGGGTTCTTATCCTAATCCTTTCCGAATGGTGTCTTATAAAAGGGGAAAACAGACAGGGAGACTAGAATTCACACACATGAGAAAGACATCATGTGAAGACCATCTACAAGCTAAGGAACACCAAGAAACACCTGAAGCAACAGAAGTTCAAAGGAACAAGGAAGGATCTTCCCCTAGAGCAGACAGAGAAAGAAAATATAGAGATGTCGATGCCCTGAATTTGGACTTCTAGCCTCCAGAACTGTGAGGTGATAAATTTATGTTCTTTAAAGCCATCCACTTTAGAGTATTTTGGAACTAAGGAACTAAGACAGGTGGGAAGCCTCCTAGCCATTAAAGCTGGCAGTGGATAGACTATATTAAAAGTCTTTTATCTAGAGAAGTTGTGTTTAAGAGATGACTCCTCACCCTCAAGAAAATTATTTTAGCAAGTAAGTAGCCCTGGCCTGTTCTTTAGGGGTGCACCAAGTCCCAGGGGTATGCCACAGCCAGCTCTCATGACTCCCAAGAACCAATTGAGCACATCTCTTCCCAACTCTGCCTTCAGAGATATCTCATGGCAAACTTGAAATCGAGCATGGTAGAAATATTTACACCACAAAAATTGGCAGATGCACAAATCAGGTCCCCGTCCCCCAAGAATTTACCAGCATATGACTTAGAGTGAGGCTGTCTGGCTGGTTCACTATACCTGGAGCCCACACCTGGTGCTCAGCCAATAGTATGCTCTCAGAAATCACTTAATGAGTGGAGGAGGTTTACAGAGAAGTTACAGTACGTTGCACTAAATAAAATATCTGTTAATTAGCTTATTGCTATTAAGTGTCCACACCTGTTCTTAATGCATTAGCTTAAAACAGGCTAGCTAAGAATGCTCTCCTTTAATTAACCAGCAGTGTGAGAGAGGATTTTATGCAGTTTAGAGACTGTTGTTGTTAGTTACCATGAAGTCGGCTCCAACCAGGTCTTTGAACCAGTTTGTTCCAGTTCAAACCCCTGCTGAAAATTTGTATTTCCACCCCAGATACACTGAACCAGAACCTACATTTTAACAAGATCCCCCAAATTTAATCAGTTGGGAGAACCACTGCTGTACTAGTGGTTCTCAGAATTGGTCCTGAACTAGCAGCATTAGCACCACCTAAGAACTTGTTAGAAATGCAAATTCTCAGCAGGGGTTCAAACCAGAACTAATCAGTTCAAAGTCCTGGCTCCAACTCATGGCCAGCTTATGTATGTTAAAATTTTAAAAATTCAGACTTCCGGGCAATGTGATGCTATAGACAGAAGCACCACACCATCCCTCCACAGCAAAGATCTGAAAAACTAAGTCAAAGACACACATAAATCCTGACACCCTAAGCATCAAATGAAGAGATAAAGAACTCGGCCAAGCACCAAATGGAATAAGAAACTGACTGAGAACAGCCAGCGAGGAGAGATACATGCAGAGGTCCCCTATCAGCTACCACGTGGTTTGTTGTAACTCCAATACATCAATTAGTATGAGCACTTCATTTTTTTCCTTTATGTTTTTCTCCATTTCTCAGTCTCTCATCTCTCCACTCCAACAGCAAGATCCCTTAGCACTGTTTTTTGTTTGTTTCTTTGTGTGTAAGTTTTTGGCTCCTGTTCCTCTCTCCTCTCTCTCCTCTTTCCCATACCCATCTTAGCTTCATGCATCACAATCTCCCCCCTCCTTCCTGCCTACCTGCACCATGTGCTGAACATCACACTCCCAAGCAGCACAGGCGCGGCCTACCGGAACCTGCCGTGCACTGATTTCCAGCCCGCTCTGTCGGCCCTAGTACATGCCACAAACAACCCATCCTAGCAATTACCCTTCAATTGGACCTGCCCTACCGTACCATACTTGAATGGCTGACCTTGCTCATTGGAGAAGGAAGTGAAAACTATCGTGCCCACAGATGAGCAGGCAACAAAGAATGCACAGCCCACCTGCTCAGACATAACCAAATAAAAAAGCAGGACAAAACAGACAAATCTACAATCAGTAAATGAGGAAAATAACTACTGAATGCCTGCAAGGCAGCAGACAGTATCAAAACATATACAAAAACAGGACAGGATGGTTCCAGTAGACATCCAAAATAAAACACCACATGACTTTCCAGTAAAAGAAAAGGCACTAGAACTACCTGATAGGGAATTCAAATCTCTAATATTCAGAATTATCCAAGAGTTGAAGCAAAAAGCAGACAAAAATGAGGAAAAAATAGACAAATTCATGGAAAACAGACAAAAAAATGGAAGAATTCAAGAAAATAATACAGGAACAAAATGCTAAAATAAATTCACAACTAGAAATCATACAAAAACAACAATTACAAATCCAAAAGATAAACAACAAGATTTCAGAAATGGACAGTGTCATAGAAGGGCTGAGGAGCAGGTTTGAAATGATAGAAGACACGATCTGCGAAATTGAAGACAAACACTTGGCTACAACTCTATTTGAGGAAAAAAATCAGAAAAAGGAATGAAGAAAAATGAAGAAACCCTGAGAATTATGTGGGATACAGTCAAAAGCAAAAATCTGCGAGTGATCGGAGTTCCAGAACAGGGGGAGAAAACAGAAAACACAGAGAGGATCATTGAAGAATTACTGACAGAAAACTTCCCCAATATCATGAAAGATGAAAAATGACCATTCAAGAGGCTCAATAAACTCTATATAGGATAGACCCCAAAAGAAAATCACCAAGGCATATCATAATCACACTAGCTAAAACCAAAGATGAACAAAGAATCCTGAGAGCAGCTCAAGAAAAACAAAAAGTCACATACAGAGGAGAAACAATAAGACTAAGCTCGGATTATTCAGCAGAAACCATACAGGCAAGAAGGCAATGGGATGACATATATAAAACCTTGAAAGAAAAAAATTTCCAAGAAAAATGTATCCTGCAAAACTCTCATTCAAATATAAGGGTGAAATTAGGTCATTTCCAGATAAACAGAAATTAAGGGACTATGTAAAAACCAAACCAAATTTACAAGATTTATTAAAGGGAGTCCTTCGATCTGAGAACAAACAACATCAGACGACAGGCTGATTGTAGGACACAGGATTGTACTAGCCTGATATCAACCTAGGAAATGCACTGCCACAGGTAGACAACTACTGACCCGCCACAGTCCCGGGCCCCCTACACACCCACCGTCGGCTTAAGAAGCACCATTTTTTTTCCTTCTCTTTCCCCATCACACCTAACCATGTACAACACCTCTACACCCTCCTGCCAGGCCATGTCACACCACTGCGGATAGAGAGTCACCAGCCAGCTGCCAGCCCAGAACCACCTCGCCCTACCCACCTGTTCCCACTGAACCATTCTTTCCTCCCTTCTTCCTTTTCTTTCTCCCTCCCACTTAGTCCCAAACACCATTTCTACCTCTTTCTGCCAGGTCACACCACACCTCCATGGCTAGAGAGCCATCAGCCCACTGCAATCCCAGGTCTGCCCTGCCCCCACTTATTAGATTCTGCCAAACCATCTCTTTTTTTTATTCTTAATCTTTTTTCTTTTTCTTTCTCCTTCTCACCTAGTCCTGTATGACACCTCACCCTCTCTTCCACCAGTCTCCAGGTATGCCCCACTCCCACCTGCCAGCTACCCTTTTTTTTGTTCTTTCTTTTCTCTTTCTCTCTCTTTTTCTTTGTTCCCCCTACCTAGCCCCATACACCACCTCCCTTCCTGCCGGCCCTTGCTGTGCTGCTGCAGCTACAGCAACCTCTGCTCAGGCCCACTGTCACACTGGGCTCTCACTGCCCCTCCCCTCCAGCCACTCAGCCAACTGCTGAACGAAGGAAAGTGAGCATGTACCACTCCCAGTACGACAGCCTGCCTATCTGGCAAGGGGCTATAAATGTTCCCACACTGCTGGGCCAACACCAGGAGGCAGACAGAGCCTGGCCAGTCCACCCTCAGCCACCTCACCAAACCAGCGTACAGTGAAGGGGACTTGACCTGCCTGCTGCTGCCTTTGCCCACCCAGACAAAGTGATGAGAACTATTGTGCCCACAGACAAGCAAGTAACAAAGAAGGCTCGACCTGCCTGCCCTGACCTATCAAAACAAAACAAACAAGCAGAATGAAACGAACACACAGTCAATAAATACAGAAAATAGTACCTTAAAGTCTCAGAGAAATATGAGGACAATATGGTCCAGCAAGTGACAAAAATAAAGAAACAGATGACCTTCAAGTAGAATAAAAGACAGTGGAACTACCTGACATGGAATTCAAAAGACTAATATTTAAGGCTCTCCAAGAGATTAAGAAAGAGATTGAGAAAAACACAGATGCAAGGAAAAAATAGAAAAAATCATGGAAAACACAGATGAAAACATAGCCAAAATCAAGAATAACACAAAGTAATAGAAGAAATCAGGAAAATAATACAAGAACAAAATATCAAGGTAAATAATCAGAAGTCACACAAAACAGCAACTAGAAATCCAAAAGATAAGCAATCAAATTTTCAGAAATGGACAACTCAGGAGAAGGTTTTAGGAGAAAATTTGAAACAGTGGAAGACAGGATCAGCGAGATTGAAGACAAATCCTGGGTTGCTACTTTGTTTTAGGAAAAATAAGAGTAAAGAATGAGGAAATCCTAAGAATTATGTATGACACAATCAAGAGCAAAAATTTGATCATGATCAGAGTTCCAGAATGTGGGAGAAAATGGAAAACACAGAGAAGACTGTTGAAGATTAGCTGGCAGAAAACTTCCCAGGTATCATAAAAGAAGAAGAGCTGCTCATTCAAGAAGCTCATATAGGGCAAACTCCAAAAGAAAGTCATCAAGACATACCATAATCACACTTGCCAAAACCAAAGACAAAAAAAGAACACTGAGAGCAGTTCAAGAAAAACGAAAAGTCGCTCACAAAGGGGAAACAATAAGACTAAGCTCTGATTACTTGGCAGAAACTATGCACACAAGAAGGCAATGTGATGACATATATCAAACCTTGGGGGGAAAAGCTGCCAACCAAGAATAATATATCCTGCAAAACTGTCTTTCAAATGCAATGGTAAAATTAGGACATTTCCAAATATACATAAATTAAGGAAATTCATAAAAACCAAACCAAACTCAGGGAGACAGAGCCAACATGGCACTATAGAAAGAAGCACCATGCCATCCCTCTACAGCAAAGGCCTTAAAATCTAAATGAAATAGTAATAATCATCAATCTTGGAACCCTAAGCATCAAATGAAGGAATAAAGAACTCAACCAAGCACCAAATGGAATAAGAAACTGACAGAGAACAGAAGCTCGGACTAGAGGTCCCCTACCAGCTAAGGTGGCATGGAGATGCCATCTTGGACCCCTCAGCCACCAAGAATGATGGACAGGGAGTACAGGAAGGCAACTTCACAGAGCTCCTAGCAGGAGACAGAGCACCCGGTAACCAGGGATACATGCTTCCCCATCCTCCCAGTCTTCTTCCCTTTGTGTGGTCTCCACTGCTTTTGGGCAGGCCTCAAGTCACTGGGCTGGAAAGATGCTGGTCTCTTGCTGCTTGGATTCGCCCTACCGCCACAGACCAGTTCTTTCAGTGCCATTTTTGTTATTGTTGTTTTTTGTCTTCTTTTTGTCTCATCCCTCTCTCTCACCTTCTTCCTTTCCTTTCTCCCTTTTAGCTAGTGCCATGTGCCATCTCTGCCACTTTTTGATGGGCTGTGCCACACCGCTAGGCTGGCAAGCTGCTTCTCTCATCCACGTCACCACGCCAGTGGGCTCCCTCGGGACATTTTTTTTTTCTTTTTTTTATTTCTTTTCTCTCTTTACCATCCTTCCTTCCATTTCTCCAAGTGCCTTCTACACCACTTTTTGACAGCCTGGGCAGAACTGCTCAGCTAAGGAGCCACTGGCACATGACATCCACAGTCAGCACCATCACGTTAGTGGGCTCCCTCAGGGAATTGTTTTCATCATTTTATTTTTACTGATTTCTTTCTTTGTATTTATTTATTTATTTTGGCTTCTGTTTATCTCTCCTCTCTTTTTTCCCATACCCATTCAGCTCCACATATCACATCCTCCCCACAAATATATTAAAAATCAAAGGATGGGGGAAAAAATCCAGCAAACAGCAATCAAAAAAGAGCAGGAGTGGCAATACCAATCTCAGATAAAATAGACTTTAAAAAAAATCCACCATAAAAGACAAAGAAGGACATTATATAATGATTAAAGGGACAATCCACCAAGAAGACATAACCATAATAAACATCTACACACCCAATGACAGGGCTCCAAAATACATAAAACAAACTCTAACAGCACTGAAAAGAGAAATAGACAGTTCCACAATAACAGTAGGAGACTTCAATACACCACTTTTGGTAAAGGACAGAACATCTAGAAAGAAACTCAGCAAAGATACAGAACATCTAAAGGCCACAATCAACCAACTTGACCCCATAGACATATATAAAATATTCCATCTAGCAGCAGCAAAGTACACATTCTTTTTCAATGCACATGGAACGTTCTCCAGAATAGACCACAATTTAGGCCACAAAGCAACCCTCAAAAAAAATCCAAAACGTTGAGATAGTACAACATATATTCTCTGATCACAATGCCATAAAAGTAGAAATTAATAACAGGAAGAGCAAGGAAAAAAATCAAACACATAGAAACTGAATAACACCCTACTTAAAAACCACTGGGTAATAGAAAAATCAAAGATGGAATAAAAAAATTGCTAGAATCAAATAAAAATGAAAACACATCATACCAAAACATTTGGGACACAGCAAAGGCAGTGCTCAGAGGTCAATTCATAGCAATAGATGCACACATCTATATGAAAAAAGAGACAAAATCAAAACATTACACAACTTGAACAAATAGAAAGATAACAGCAAAAAAAGCCCACAGCCACCAGAAGAAAGGAAATAATAAAGATCAGAGCAGAAATAAATGAAATAGAGAATAGAAAAACAACAGAAAGAATCAACCAAAAAACAAAAGTTGGGTCTTTGAAAGGATCAACAAAATTGATAAACCACTGGCCAAACTGACAAAAGAAAAACTGGAGGGGATGCAAATAACCCAAATAAGAAATGAAATGGGGGACATTACAACAGACCCAACTGAAATAAAAAGGACCATAACGAGTACTATGAAAAACTATACTCCAACAAATAAGAAAACCTAGAGGAAATGGACAAATTTCTAGAAACACACTACCTACCCAAACTAATACAAACTGAAGTTGAAAATCTGAACAGACCAATAACAAAAGAAGAGATTGAAAAGGTAATTAAAAAAAAAAAACAAAACTCCCAAGGCGGGGGAAAGCATTGGCCCAGATGTCTTCAGTGGAGAATTCTACCAAACATTTACAGAAGAGCTTACACAGTACTACTCAAACCATTTCAGAGCATAAAAAAGGAAGGGATACTTCTGAATTCATTCTATGAAGCCCGCATAAGCCTGATACCAAAACCAGGCAAAGACACCACAAAAAAAAAGAAAATCACAGATCAATATGTCTCGTGAATATAGATGCAAAAATTCTCAACAAAAATCTAGTCAATAGAATTCAGCATCATATCAAAAAAAATAATACACCGCAACCAAGTGGAATTCATACTAGGTGGTTCAATATTAGAAGATCAATAAACGTAATCCACCCCATAAATGAAATAAAAGAATCACATGATCATCTCAAAAGACACATAAAAGGCATTCAACAAAGTCCAACATACATTCCTGATAAAAACTCTCAATAAAATAGGTATAGAAGGGAAATTCCTCAACATAATAAATGGCATCTATACAAAACCAACAGCCAACATCATTCTTAATGGAGAGAGACTGAAAACATCCCCTTCAAGAACAGGAGCAAGACAAGGATGACCTTTATCACCACTTCTAGCTACAGCAATAAGGCAAGAAAAAGAAATAAAGAGCATCCAAATTGGTAAGGAAAAAGAAAACTGTCCCTATTTGCAGATGATATAATACAATATATAGAAAACCCAAAAGACTCCACAAGAAAATTACTGGAACTAAAAGAAAGATTCAGCAGAGTAGCAGGATACAAGATAAACATACAAAAATCAGTTGGATTCCTATACACCAATAAAGAAAACTACAAAAAGGAAATCAGGAAAACAATATCATTTATAACAGCCCCCAAAAAAATAAAATATTTAGGAATAAATCTAACTAGGAAAGTAAAAGACCTATACAAAGAAAACTACAAAACACTACTGCAAGAAACCAAAAGAGAGCTATGTAAATGGAAAAACAAACCATGCTCACGAATAGGTATACTCAACATTGTGAAAACGTCAATTCTACCCAAAGCAATCGACAACTACAATGTAATCCCAATCCAAATACCAAAAACTTTCTTTAAAGATATGGAAAAATTAATCATTAACTTCCTAATAAAAACTGTCAATAAGATAGGAATAGAAGGGAAATTCCTCAACATAATGAGGGTCATTTATACAAAACCAGTAGCCAACATCATTCTCAACAGAGAGAGGCTGAAAAGATTCCCCTTGAGAATGAGAACAAGATAAGGACGTCCTTTATCACCACTGCTATTTAACATGGCTCTTGTTCAAACAGAACAAGGGAATACTATGTGGATTAAAGTCAGGAAAGGTGTGGGTCAGTGTTGTATCCTTTCACCATACTTATTCAAACTGTATGCTGAGCAAATAATCCGAGAAGCTGGACTATATGAGGAAGAATGCAGCATCAAGATTGGAGGAAGACTCATTAACAACCTGTATTATGCAGATGACACAACCTTCCTTGCTGAAAATGAAGAAGACTTGAAACACTTACTAATGAAGATCAAAGACTACAGCCTTCAGTATGGATTACACCTCAAAACAAAGAAAACAAAAAACCTCACAACTGGACCAATAAGCAACATCATGATAAATGGAAAAGATTGAAGTTGTCAAGGATTTCATTTTACTTGGATCCACAATCAACACCCATGGAAGCAGCGGTCAAGAAATCAAATGGCGCATTGCATTGGGCAAATCTGCTACAAAAGACCTCTTTAAACTGTTAAAAAGCGAAGATGTCACTTTGAAGACTAAGGTGCACCGGACCCAAGCCATGGTGTTTTCAATAGCCTCATATGCACACTGGAAAGCTGGGCAGTGAATAAGGAAGACTGAAGAAGAATTGATGCCTTTGAATGATGGTGTTGGCATAAAATATTGAACATACCATGGCCTGCCAGAAGAATGAACAAATCTATCTTGGAAGACGTACGGCCAGAATGCTCCTTAGAAGCGAGGATGGTGAAAGTTTATCTCACATACTTTGCACATGTTATCAGGAGGGATCAATTCCTGGAGAAGGACATTATGCTTGGTAAAGTAGAGGGTCATCGAAAAAGAGGAAGATCCACAACAAGATGGATTGATACAGTGGCTACAACAATGGGCTCAAACATAGCAACGATTGTGAGGATGGCGTAGGACTGGGCACTGTGTCTTTCTGTTGTACATAGGGTTGCTCTGAGTCAGAACCGACGCGAGAGCACTTAACAATAACATATGAAAAATACTTTGAAAACTATGAACTTGCTAATATTTTGTCAATTTTGTTTCATATATTTCCCCCTTTTTTGCTTTGTCATTTTTCATATAACCATGGTGTTATTTTTTCCCTAACTACTGCAACACACATCTCTAACTTGTAAGAGCTCGTTATTACATAACTTCCATGTCTTTATCATATAGAATAAAATTAACAATGATTCTTGAACATTCCTAACGCCCAATGCATATGCAAAGTTCCTGAATTGTCACAAACGACTTTTCCCAGTTGGTTTGGATGAATCTGAATCTAATGTGGTCCGCTTCGTAATGCCTGGTAGTCTCACTTTCTGGAAGGCTAAGATTGATCAGTGGGTTCCAATGGTGTCATCCTGGCCCCTACAGTATAAAACCCCCTTCAATCACTCCCCTGAGGATTTTAACAAACAGCAATCAACGATCACTGCTTAGATCTGTGGTTTTACTAGAAATGACAAGATGTGAGATTTCTAATTATTTTATTCCTCCTGCATTTATTATCTTGAATTCTTCTATAAAGGAGAACATTCTTTCAAATTATTTGGTTTCCAAGTACCAAATTACTACTCGGTTACTGAGCCCTTGACATTAGCTCACAGCTGTGAGTTGTTTCTTTTAGATCTTTTTCAGCATTTGAATGAATCTGAGAATAATACAAATGAATGGAAAAGTCTAATGCAGTATAATCCGAATTATTGTAGAAGGCTGGAGTCCTCCCCTTTGCACTTGCCATTAGCCATGAGTGATAGGCAAGTGTTCTGTGCTTGTGGATCCTTGGTTATTCCTACAGTTCTAGGTCTAGAGTTGAGGTTAAAAATGAAGTCGTCATTAACATTGTGATTGAAACACTGGTGGCGTAGTGGTTACGTGCTACAGCTGCTAATCAAAGGGTCGGCAGTTCGAGCCCACCAGGCACTCCTTGGAAACCCTATGGAGCAGTTCTACTCTATCCTATAGGGTCACTATGAATGAGAATCAACTCGATGGCAACCGGTTAACATTGTTATGGATTGAATTGTGTCCACCAAAAAAGATACTTTGAAGTCCTGGTACCTGTGAATGTGACCTTGTTTGGAAATAGGGTCTTTGAAGATGTTATCAATTAACATGAGGTCATGTTAGAGGAGAGTGGGTCTGAATCCATTAAGAGTACTGTCCTTATAAATAGAAGAGACACAGACACAGAG
>NW_004444138.1:2163000-2186202 GCF_000243295.1 Trichechus manatus latirostris | reverse complement strand
CCCCCCGAAAATGTAGAAGCTCTAACTCCTGTACCTGTGAATATGACCCTGTTTGGAAAGAAGGTTTTATTTTGTTATGTTAATGAAATTGCACCAGAATAGGATGGGTCCTAAACTTTATCACTTCTGAGTGGTGTCTTATAAAAAGAGCAGAATAGACAGAGAGACACACAAAGCGGGAAAATGCCATGTGAGGACAGAGGCAGATGAATCTACAAGCCCAGGAATGCCAACAATTTCTGGCAGTTATTAGAGGCTGAGAAAGACAAAGAAGGATCTCCCCCTGGAGATCATAGAGAGAGAGCATGGCCCTGCTGACACCCTGAATTCAGACATCTAGCCTTCAAAACCGTGAGAAAATAAATTTCTGTTCTTTAAAGCCACCCACTTGTGATGTTTTATGTTACAGCCACACTAGGAGACTAAGACAAACATTAAGAAACCTGGGTTCTAATAGTGCAAATAATATTCATACGGTTCAGCAGGGACACCTGTTTTTGCACATCTTCAGCACTCATCTCTTATTCCCCTCATATCTGCATTTCCTTCCTAGACAAATGGTCCATTCCTTTAGCTATTCTCTTGACTTGCACACTCTCCAACACATCTGCTCAGCAAAACCCCAGTTATAAAGCAGTACAACTGGGCACATTCTTCAGACCCTCACCAGGGATGCTGAATGCACACTTATGTGACTTTTTGTGTGGTCTGGGACCACTGATCATTCATGGCCTGGAATCCCAGCTGCTCCTGCAAGGTTGCCCATAAATATTTCCATGGCTCCTTGGTCACTTCTTTCCCACCTATCATCTGCACCAGCCATGCTGAATCTTGTCCACTGCCCACCTTTGTGCTCTGCTCCTGCTTCACAAAGGAAACAGAACACCCTCAACCTCCGACCTGTCCGTCTCTAATCCAACCAGCCTTTCCTCTTTCCCACTTGTCAGAATGCCAAGAAGCTCCTGCACCCACAGAAAGCTCAACCTCTACCTGGGATTCCAACCTCTCAGGGCCCTCTCTCTGTTGATCGTCCATGCCTGCTCCTTTACTCCTTTTAACTTTTCCTCTCTATTAGTTCCTTCCCATGAACATTTAATCTTGCTTCTATTTCTTTCATTCAAAAATACTCCCCAGTCCAGATCCCAAGTCTCTAGTTCATAAGTGGTCAATCTTTTACCTCTATCCCATATACACTTTTATCCAAACTGATTAAAAGAAAAATGAGCCATCAACACCCCTACTTCCTGGCCTTCAATGCACAATGCCATACCCACTGTGCTACTGAGTCAGCTCTTGCCAATGTCTCCACAAGTCTCCTGTTGCTCAATCCAGTTGACCAGTCTCAGATCTTTTTTCCCTTGACCTTCAGCTATGTTCAACTCCGCTGACCACTCTCTGCTCTTTTGATGCTCTCTTTCCTTGACATCTGATACACAGGATTTTTCTGGCTTCCTCCTACCTCTCTGGGCATGCCTTCTCACTCTCTTATCCTTCTTGCTCCGCCTGTTCCTCTGGTTCTGACTAGTACCTTCCTCTTGTTTTACCTCTTCTCGGTGACTTCATCCATTCTTATGGCTTCTGTTAGGACCTAGATTCCCAAGGTTAGGTCTCCAGCCCAGATCTCTCTCCTGGGCTCCCAGAGCTATATAATCACCTACCTGCCAGACATCTCCACTTGGATGGTCTCTGTCTTAGTTATCTAGTATTACTAAAACAGAAATTTATTCTCTCATAGTCTAGGAAGCTAAGTCTGAATTCAGGGTGCCAGCTCCAGGAGAAGAATTTCTCTCTGTCGGCTCTGGGGGAAGTTCCTTGTCATCAATCTTCCCTTGGTCTAGGAGCTTCTCAGTGCAGGGATCCTGGGTCCAAAGGACACACTCTGCTCCCAGTGCTTCTTTCTTGGTGGTATGAGGTCCCTCTCCTCTCTGATCACCTCTCTCCTTTATATCTCAAAAGAGATTGACTCAAGGTACAACCTAATCCTGTAGATTGGGTCATGCCTCATTAACATAACTGCCTCTAATCCTTTCATTAACATCATAGAGGTTAAGATTCGGAACACATAGGATAATCACATCAGATCACAAAATGGTGGACAACCACTTAATTCTGGGAGTCATTGCCTAACCAAGTTGATATACATTTTGTGGGGATACAATTCAATTCATAACAGTCTCCAAGCAGTCCCCATCTCTCTGTGTCCACACTTAAACCCATGATCTTCTCTTCCAAACTCCATTCCTCCTCCAGTGTTTTCAGCCTCGGAGATTGGAAACACCATCTACCAAGGGGCCAAGGCTGAAACCCTTGGTGTCAACCTATTTTCCTTCTCTCTAGTGCCCCATATTGAAATAATCACCCAATTCTGTACATTCCACTTCTTAAATATCTCTTAAACCCATACAATTATCTCCATGGCTTTTGTCATTCCTTCTTGTATAAATTATTACTCCCATGGACCTCCTTGCTTCCAGTTTTGTTGCTGTTGTTTTTAGTTGCCTTTAAGTCAGGTCCAACTCATAGTGACCCCATGTATGTCAGGGTAGAACTGTGCTCCACAGGATTTTCAGTGGCTGGTTTTTTGGAACTAGGTCACCACGCCTTTCTTTTGAGGCAACTCTGGGTGAACTCCAACTTCCAACCTTTTGGTTAGCAGCTAAGCACATTAACCATTTGCACCACCTAGGGACTCCAATATATGCTTCTAGGGTTGCAATTTTCCTTCTAGATATCATTTAGCTGCATCCAGGCCTCTATTATCCCACATGATCCCTTTGTGCAGATTTTTAAATGGTGCTGTCTCTGAGTGAACTTAACTCTCTGGGTGCACAGTGGCTGATGGTTTTGTGAGACATTGAAAAAGTTGCCCTTCCTCCAGCAGATGCAGTTCAGCACTATAGTGTATATTTGATAATTTAATTTTAGCATCTGTACCCCCTTCCTCAGACACCTTTGTGCTCTGAATCAATATGGCCCTGGTCATATTCCAAAAGTTTTGATAGGTAAATAAATTTGTATTCCAGTCCTATATATTTGTGGTCTCCATTTTGGCCTCTTTGATACACAAATTATTTACAAATATGTTTTTCAGGTTCTAAACATATGATAGTATGGGAGGAGGAGTTTTTTTTACCTTTTTTGGCATTTATTTTCTATTTTATTACACTGTAGTCAGAAAATGTGGTTGTGATGACTAATTTTATGTGTCAACTTGTCTAGGCTATGGTTCCCAGTTGTTTGGCCAAACACTAGTCTAGTTGTCATGGAGTAGTTACATGCGGGCAGAGCAAATTACCACCCATAATATAATATAAATCATTTGATCTAAAGAAATCACTTTCCATAATGTAATGTAATGTAATCAGTTTCC
The DNA here is from genome assembly GCF_000243295.1 of Trichechus manatus latirostris. Taxonomy (NCBI): domain Eukaryota; kingdom Metazoa; phylum Chordata; class Mammalia; order Sirenia; family Trichechidae; genus Trichechus; species Trichechus manatus. Next base: position 2,182,832 of record NW_004444138.1, on the reverse strand, counting down.
ATAATGTAATGTGATATGATGCAATCAATCAACCAGTTGAAAAGGGAGTTTCCTTATAGTGTGTTCTGCCTCTAGAATATAAATAGACATTTTGCCAGAATACTCTTACTCTTCACTCTTCTTTTTGCCTGACCCATGGATTATAAAACACAAGCCTGCAGGAGTTTCCAGTCTCTCACTTTACCTATGAATTTTGGACTTGCCAGTTTACCACAAACATGTGGGCCAATTCCTTGAAGTAAATCTTTCTCTCTCTCTTTCTCTGTGTCTCTAGTTGTTCATTTTTTAAAAATAATATCCTGCTTTTGTTTCTTCTTATATTTCCTCTAATATTAATCATAGTTTTTGGACATTATTTCTCTTCTATTCTCTCTTAGTTACTCTCCTGAAACTCCTGCTAAACATATTTGCACTTTAAAAATCCATTATTTCCATCTTCTTCAGATAAAGTCTGATTTTTTAAACTTGGATTGTGTATTAGTTTTCTGTTGCTGCATAACAAATTGTCAGAAACTTAGAAGCTTGAAACAACACCTATTTATCATCTCACATTTCTGTAGGCTAGAAGTCTGGGTAAGCTCCACAGGGCTCTCTGATAAAGGTCTCATAAGGACTTAAGGTATCAGTCAAGCTGGGATTCTATATAGAGACTCTAGGGAAGAATTCGCTCCCAAATCCATTCAGATTGTTGGCAGATTCGGTTCACTGAAGCTGTAGAACCGAGGTCCCTGTTTCTTTCTTGTTGCAAGCCAAGGGTGTCCACATTCCACAACACACGGCACTTTCTATGTTCAAGCCAGCAATGGCATGCTGCATCCTTCTCAAACTTGGACTCTCTCTGACTTCCTTTTCTGCTGCCATCCAGAGAAAACTCTCTGCTTTTAAAGGGCTCATGTGACTAGAGTGGACTCACCTAGATATTCTCACTTTTGACTAACTCAAAGTCAACTGATTAGTAACCTTAATTACATTTGCAAAATCTTTTTTGCTATGTAATGTAACATAATCACAGCTGTGATGCCCATCATATTTACATGCCTGGGAACTAGGATGGGAAATTTTGGGGGGTGAGTATTTTAGAATTCTGCTACCACAGCTTGCAAAGCCATTCATCACCTGGCTCCAAATTATCCAGTCTCATTTCTTGGATTTACATCTTTGGATTCTGTGTTCTTGCTGTGTTTAATAACATTCTCTTCCCCCAGCTTACCATGTTTCTGCTCACATCCAACTTTTCCACACACTAGTCTCTCTCCCTGAATCATCCTTTCTCCTCCTGTGTGTGCTAGGTCTTACTCAGATTTCAAGTTAGATTTCACCTTCTCTAGGTACTCTCCCTGTGTGTACCCATTGCAGTATTGCAACTTATCAAAGTCCTTATCACACTGTATTATAAAAACCTGTTTACAAACAATTTTCTTTAATAGAAAATAAATTATTTAAGTGCAAGGAGTCTGCCACTCAATAAGCATTCAACAAAAATTGTTGACTGAATGAATGAATAGCAATCATCAATCAGTACACTACTGGAAAATTCAGCAGATAATTATACCATGAATCCTTTAAAATGCATGCCTTTGGCTCTAATTTGAATTTTAGGCTTTCATACAGTGGAGTTGGAGTTAGAGCCATTGAGGCAGACAGCCTCAGAGCCCATCCCTTCTAAGAGACACCTGCTCTGGCTTATCCTCCTACACCAAGCAGGATAAGCTGCATATTTTTCTGAAATTGTCCTTGACAAGACAACCACAGAACAGCCATAGCAAGCCTCAACCGGTTTTAGCAGATTTTCCACACCATCGTAACACTTCAGGTGACCTATCAGCTCATTAAGTGAAAAATACACATAAGCATCCCACCTCTGGGTGGAGACTTAACATGCTAATGAAGGAAAATCAACCTCTTCCTCCATCCAGGAGAAAGGAACCATTGTCTAGAGAAAATGCATGGACATCCCCAAGCTCTGAGCGCCTGTGTGAAGGTCAATCCTGAATATTCACGATGAATTTGCATTTCTTTGTCTGTTCTCTGTAAAAGCCCACCTCCTCAAGCTGCCTGCAAGCAGTCTTACAGGCAGCACCCCTGATTGCTCCTTTCCTTCCACAAGGAAATAAAGGCACATTTCTGATCTCCCACCTCGTTCTCTTTTTTATTGGCTGTAATAAGTCAAGCCGAGCACAACCTGGGGTTTCCACCTGGCAACACTATGGTGTCACTTTCTAACTGTATAACAAAAGCAAATTATTTGAGCTTTCTGAGCCTCTGGATGGGATTATTTTAAGCTTGAGATCTTCCGTGTATTGTAGGACCAGCAAATAAAACAGAAACATATTTTGTTTTTAGTATAAGATCTTAATTGCCTTGATTTATTGCAACATTCAAAAACCAAAAAGAGCTCAAATTATAGAATAGTGTTCTCTGTAGACGAGTCAGTTATAACTCAGTTTCATCATCTGTGCAATAATAAAGTTGGACTAGTTGCTACCCAAGGTCCTGTCCCTGTCTGATATTCTTGCCTTCTCACTTGAGATGAGCAAGCATTATTAAAAGCATTTCTGCTGAAAGCACTAATAAAAGTATCTTAATTTAGGCACAACCAGGTTTTCTTCCCTGAACGAAATCTGATTGTTGAGCGCCAGTCTCCATCTCTACTGACAAAGGACCATGTTTCCAAAAAGTCTCAGGGGAAAATGCTGTATAATGAGAGAATAAGCAATCGTATCTGTCATTCGTGAGTAGGGAGTGGCCTTACTGACAAAGGAGTCCTGGATGTGGATCCCTGGTGAAACCCATTCAAGGCAGAAGAATATCTAGTCATGGTTCATGGACATTGTCCATCAAGTCTGATCATGCAGATAAAATTATTTCGAACCCTAAAGAGAGTCCTGGGTGTGCTACTACATTGTGGTTTTCCACTTAAGTGATCACTTTCTATACCTTCCTTATAGTTCTTCTTTATGGGATAAGACACCTGAATGAGGACATCAAAGCAATAATAGGACAATTCTTTGTTAAATCACTACGCTGCATTCAGAAAGAAAATTACTAGGCCAATCTAAAGGGAACTGTTATTTCCTCCTTTGACTTCTTAATAATCTAATGTAGGCCCCAATGAAAAATTGGGATAATTCTAATTAAAATGGGAATTAAATAATGTACCTAAATAACTTATACATAAACCAAACGAATCAAACCCATTGCCATAGAGTTGACTCCAACTCATACATGGTGAGTGTTTATTATCTGACCATTTAAGCTATTCAGGTGGTTCAGTGGTAGAATCGTCCCCTTCCATGAGGCAGACTCAGGTTCGTTGATTCCCAGCCAGTGCACTTCATGTGCAACCACACCCATCTTTCAGTGGAGGCTTGTGTGTTGCTATAATGCTGAACGGCTTTCAGCAGAGCTTCTAGACTAAGACAGACTAGGAAGAAAGACCTGGTGATTGACTTCCAAAAATCAGCCAGTGAAAACCTTATGGATCACAATGATCTGATCTGCAGGACGGGCAGTATTTCATTCCATTGTGCATGGGGTCTCCATGAGTTGGGGACCAACTTGACAGCAGCTAACAACAATAGCAGGGGTGAGCAATTTAAAGAAAAACAGAGCAGAGTCAAGGAACAAGGGGAGGGTGTCAGGAAAGGCCATACGGAGGAGCAGACACTTAAGCAACACCCGAACGTTGTCGGAGGGAGACGGGCAAAGGTTGGGGGGGTGGGGCATTGAGAGACAAGGCAGGGAGGAAGGCGCTTAGCCAGCTGGAGGAGAAAAGATAGCCAGCAGGGCGCAAGTGGTGGGCATGGTGGAGACAAGGTTGGATGGGTTCGCAGGGGCCAGGGACAGCAGGGCCTTGTGGCCATGGAAAGGATGCTATAGTTTACTCTGAGGGTGACGGAAGCCTCTGGAAGGAGCTGAGCAGCAGAGTTCCATGAGCTGATTCATGTTTTAAGAGATCTCTCTGTGCGGACCAGACAGTTCATGAGCAAGAGCAGGAGCGCTTGCAGCAGGACCACTAGGAGGCGCTAGCACAGGTACAAGTGAGGGTGACAGCGCCCAGACCAGGTGGTGGTGAGCCCCGTGGAGGTGGGGAGACACAGTGTGATTTGGGCTTGCACAGGCTGAAGGAGGAGGCACAGGCCTCGCAGAGGAAGGAGGCAGAGGAAAGAAGAGAGTCAAAGAGAACCTCCATGCTTGGGGCCATAGCTGAGAAAGAGCAGCCGTGTCATTTATCGAGATGTGAGAGGAGCTGGCCTGAAGGCAGAAATCCAGAGCTCTGTTTTTCACTTGAAGTGTAACATGCCTGTTATACACCAAAATGAAGGTGCTGAGCAGGAATTTGAAGAGTTGAGTTTGGAGTTCGATGGAAAGGTCAGAGCTGGCAATACATATTTGGGGACCATTGAAAGAGATGGAATGGAAAAATCACGGAAACGTGTTATTTGACTTGGAGCAAGTGTCAATGGAGAAGAAAATAAGAGGCCTGAGGTCTCAACCTCCCAAATGGGGTGATGGGAAAGAGGAGGCAAAACCAGCTCAGCTCCCAATGATTGGGAAGGAAGGGAAAGCAGGGGACATGGTGTTCTGCAGGCTGAGAGGAGGGGATAAAGAAGGGGTCAGATGTCACCTTCACGGTCATTGGTATGCTTGAGTCCGTTGTTGCCTTCCTATCTGGGAGTTCATCTTCCAGCACCATATCAGACAATATTCTGCTGTGAGCCAAAATGTTTTCATTGGCAAATTTTTGCAAGTAGATTGCCAGGTCTTTCTTCCTAGTCTGTCTCAGTCTGGAAGCTCCGCTGATACCTTTCCACCATGGGTGACCCTGCCGGTATGTGAAATTCCAGCAGCATAGAGTCCCACATCATAGCAACACACAAGCCACCACAGTACAACAAACTGAAAGATGGGCAGTGGGGAGGAGTTAAGGTATTGTGGAAATCTGAGCAAAGGGTGGTGTTGGAAAGGGCAGAGGTCTGGGAATTTGTCTTTGGTGGGAAGTGACAGTGTTCATGCGTCCTGGGAATGGAAGGCAGGAGCTGTAGATGGACAGAGGTAGTGATGGCGGGAGTAGAGAAGAAGTGGCAATGGTGGGGGGCGGGGCAGGAACGGCCTTCCTTCGAGGGGACCACGAACAGTCCCCACATTGTCACTGGACAGAAGGGAAGGCCAGGCTGGTGGTGAGGGAGGAAGTGCTGAGCCATCCATGCTTCAAAAGTACTCCCTTCTCTGTCCTTCTCCGGGACCCCACAAACCCCCCACCTGTAGCCCCACCCATCCTCCTTGTCTCCTGCCCTTCAACTTTCACTGTGTGTCAGCTGGAATGGGCTGCAGCTGCCAAGGCTTGTGGGCGGACAGTGGTTTCCAAGTCTGCAGTAACACAGGACTGTGACAAATACGTGTTAAAGTCAAACAAATACACATCTGCTTCAACCATTTTATTTCCATTTAAAATAATGCTTGGAAAGATCAAGAATTCAATGCTACCCAAAGATAGGTTACCATCGAAGACTTTAAAGGTACAATTATATCAACTGACAAAGTAGATTTATTAAAACTAAATGGTAGTATGTAGTTAATATATACCTGAGAGGAAAAAAAAACTTCCAAATCATGCCTGCCTCATAATGCTCTGGACTTCCAGTTCTCAACAGCACAACTCACACCAAATCACCCACTTGGACTCTGACCCCCCAAAACCCCCAAGCCCTCAGAGCCTTGTTGCTTTTCTTCTAAAATCTAAGGGAAACCATAAGCACCCATCTCTTACAGACATACACGTATCAGGTTTGTTCAGTGTATTTTTCCAAACATACAAAATCAAAGTTAAATTTTAAATATACTACTTTTCCAAACACAAAATAGAGAAATTATCAATAAAGATTGTCTACTGTATGCCTCTTTGCCATGAGACCAGAAGAACTGGATGGTGCCTGACTACCATTACTGAACATTTTGGTCAAAGATTACATAGAAAAATCCTGATCAAAAGGGAGAAAATGCAGAGCATGATTTCAAATTCCCATGGACTCTAGACTTTCTGGAACCATGGAGGGTAAATGAACCCCTGAGACTATTGCCCTGAGATAATCTTTAAACCTTAAGCCAGAAATAACCCCTGAAGTCCTCTTACAACCAAACAATACTTTAGCTTAACGAATAAAAAAGATCTGCCTGAAACATGATGCTCTTTTAAGAACTATCAATATGTGATCGAATTGACAATAGCCACTTGAAAGATCAGATAGGAAGCTTAGGGGGGCAGTGAGTTTCTGTTAACGGGGAAGAAACAACTGAGAAAAGGTGGGTTGCAAAACTTGAAGAATGTAATCATTGTCACTAAATTGTCATGTAGAAACTGTTGAATTGGATTATGTTTTGCTGTGTATATTCTCAATACCAATGAAATATATAAAATTTAGAAAAAAAATTGTCCAGTTTTGACCTTATATTGCCGACTTCTCAGAAAGAATACAAGTTTATCATGTCTATCTACAACTTAGAACTAACCAACTTAATTAAGTGCATTAGACTATTTTAATAAATTAATTTTTATTAAAGATAAATGCCATTATTAACAGATCATAAATAAATATGTACAACCACTCCCAAAATACAATGACATAAGAGTCCAGTAGATCCCCTAAAACACAGGGAAACATTTTCAAATATCATTGAGTGACATAAATTTAATATCTTTCCTTTATAAGAAACAACTTTTAAAAGAAAAATCTGATAGAGTCAACTAGAGTTCACAGGGTTTATTGAAGGAAAAGCTGTTCGCAAACAGGGAACACCCCAAACTGAAAATGGAGAGATGGCTTCAGTTTACACAGTTACAACACGTTTTAAAGCTCTTGCCCTTTGCTTTGATTGGTTCGTTGCAGCTAATTTTCTTTTTGGTTGAGCCACTAAATGCTAAACTGGCTTATCTTGATTGCATGAGTGTTGCTAACTTATGTTAACTCATGCTGACAAGGAAAACTTGCCTAACTTTAGACGCAGCTGAAAGTTGTTATTTCTGGTAAATAACCCTACAACAAAATTTTGTTTGGCTCTTGGCTCAGGGAAGCTATTTTAACTCTAGCCTCCATAAAATTTTTAACACAAAATTTGACCATAAAGTCTTTTGAGTTGGTATTAAGTAATTTCCAATCATGCTGAATTTTTTTTTTCTTTCTTTAATTTTGGATGTCTTATTTGACCAGGTTTAAAACAAGTCAATTCTCAACCATATGATATTTTCAAACCAGACATTAGCTGAGCCTATCAATATTTCTTTGGTTCACCTCTTTGTTTGAGGACAAAAGGACTAGCCGCTTGAACAACCCAACCTTGGGTTGACTTCCCAGAAGTGTCTGTGTGGCAGGGGCCCTGGGCCAGGTGGTAGAAATGTCGCACTGGCCTCAACTCTGCAGAAACTGGGCACTGATTTCTTGAACCCATGAATGGCAGTAATACCACAGACAGTGCAAACCAATATGACGCAAAAGATTACATTTGGCTATGGAATTAATTTTTCTACTTGTATTTAAAAGTGATTATGTCTGAGAAGTAGGTGTCATGGATTGAACCGTGTCCCCCAAAAATATCTGTCAACTTGGCTAGGCCATAATTCCCAGTATTGTATAATTGTTCACCATTTTGTAATCTGAGGTGATTTCTGTATGTGTTGTAAATCCTATCACTTTGATGTAATAAGATGGATTCGTTATACTGATGAGGCCTACAAGATTAGATAGTGTCTTAAGCCAATCTCTTTTGAGATATAAAAGAGATAGAAGGAAAGGGAAGCAAGCAGAGAGTTGGGAACCTCATACCACCAAGAAAGCAGTGCCGGGAGCAGAGCAAGTCGTTTGGACCCGGGATTCCTGTGCTGAGAAGCTCCTAGTCCAGGGGAAGACTGACGACAAGGACCTTCCTCCAGAGCCGACAGAGAAAGCCTTCCCCTGGAGCTGACACCCTAAATTTGGACTTCTAGCCTACCAGACTGTGAGAAAATAAATTTCTCTTTGTTAAAGCCATCTACTTGTAGTATTTCTGTTATGGCGGCACTAGATGACTAAGACAGTAGGCAATCTATTTTTTTTTAATTAATTAAAAACTCATTTTTGTTTGTCCAAGTGCTGACCCATAGGTGCTGAGCACGCTCCAACTTCCCCATCTCATGTGCGTGCAGACCTTTCAATGGCCGTTTGCCCCACGCTGAGGGTGGACAGCATCACCCCTCAGCTCTAGGGCCGCTCTGAGCACCAGGAGTCCTTTCCTGGTAGAGAGAAACCCATGCTCCTATGTTCCCAGTCGCCACAAGCTACAAATGCTTCCATCCACATTCCACCCACAGAGAATGTAAGTACACTGCATATCGCTGAGACATAACTGACAGCTTATTTCAAATACCCATGATAAAGTTTCCTAACGTTCACATACTGTTTTCTGAGTAATGTAGAGCCAAACAGAAGTAAAGATAAGTGGCTGTAATCATTATGGAAGAGCCCTGGTGGCGGAATGGTTAAGCACTCAGCTGCCGACCAAAAGGACAGAGGTTCACCCATCAGCTAGCCACTCTACAGGAGAAAAGACCTGGCGATCTGCTCCCATAAAGATTACAGCCAAGAAAGCCCCATGAGGCAGTTCTACTCTGTCACACATGGGGTCGCTATGAGTCAGAATCAACTCAACGGCACCTAACAACAATCTTTATGGAAGTAGATTACCAGGCCTTTCTTCTGCAGTGCCACTGAGTGGGTTCTAACTTTAACAGCCACTCACAAATCACATGTGCCAACAGGAAACTTCAGTGATGTAGATGGCTCCAAAGATGGCTGCATGCACAGCTCTTGCTTGTAAAAAATACACAGAAATTCTAAACACCATTCAATGTGATGTAGGATCTGTTTCACTTTACTTTCTCTAAATATTTTGCCAGGTGGTTGGGCTTCAGGGAAAACTCTGAACTCGATGTTACAGCAGATCATTCCACAGCCCATATCCTGAACACGGTGCATGGCACACAGTTACTGTGTAGTAAGTCTGCAACTGAGTGCACAAAGCTGGGAACAGACAAGGTCTCTCAAACTCCACACTCCCACCTCAACCGCTGAGGAGAAAATGGGTCCAAGGGACCAAGAACAACCTGCTCTTTGCACTGCCCTTCACAGCCTCCTGGAGAGGTTACCTTGGTTTGGAAGCTAGCTACCACTGGGCCCAGTGCCTCTGTCTAGGGCCTCGCATCCATGACACACAATGACAGAGCTTTTGTCTGGAGCCTTAAACCCCCAAGTAAGTCTTTTGAGAGATGGCTTGTTTTGCAAGGGTTTTGGTAGAGAGGGGTGGAAAGCGGGATGGACTGAAGGACAGACGTTTGTTCTGGCTGTCAATGGAAACCTGAATGACTTGCAAATAGCTTTGGGTGGGATGGGAGGTTACTGGGACACAGCTAACCAGGAGGCTCTTGCAAAGGGTCAAGTAGCAGGAAGTCAGATAAGATAGGAAGAAGCAGACTGAGACCCTCTCAAGCCAACACTTGGAAAAGTGATAGTGACAGCTTGGGAAAGTGCCAAGATGGTAAGTTCCTTGAGCTGGACCGGCCCTGAGCTTCCTATGGAAGATTCTGGGTGTTTCACTCATGGTTAGGCACATGAGGACAGCTGGTAGACCACGTACTAGTGGGAAGGGCAAGGCAGCACAGGGCAGCCAGACCAGCATGTGAAGGTCGAGGGGCTCGCCTGGGGACCACCCCCCATCAGCTGTTGACTGCACAAGTCACCAGCTCACCCTGAGCCTCAATTTCCTCTCAAAACGGAGACTTTAATTATAACAATAACAGTTATCTCTAAGGGCTGCTGCAAAGATTCAATGAAACAGCAGGTGTGGAATGATTCCCGACATCCATCTGCACTGAGGCTCTGAGTAAACACTTCTACATCCAGTTGTCAGGAGAACAACAAACACCCCTGATAATCTTTTTAACATTGTGCATTTACTCAGCTCAAGCTTAGTTTGCCAACTCATGGACATGAACCCCAGCTTGACCCCCATTCACCATGTCTTGTGAAAGTACTGACTTTATTTGTCCAATGAATGAATTAATAAAGGAATGAATGACTGGCACAGGATTTCTAATGCTCATATCTAGTCCTGGATATGCCACTAATTGAATGACTTAGCCAAGTCGCTCCATTTTTCCTGGATCTAGGTTTTCTTATTTGTAAAATGTGGGCATTACCCTGCAGATACTTGACTACTAGACAAAAGGTTGGTAGTTTGAACCTACCCAAAGGCATCTTGGAAGACAGGCCTGGGGATCTGCTTCTGAAAGGTCACAGCCTTGAAAACCCTGTGGAGCACAGATCTACTCTGACACACGTGGAGTCACTATGAGTTGGAATCATCAACAACCCTGCAGATAATCTCTCAGGCACCTTCCCGCTCCAATATTTTTTTACCATGCTCAAACTGACACACATTCTGAATCAACCAAATCCAGCACACTGTGCTGTGTGATTTTGAAGAATGCCCTGCATACAAGAACTTCTCCAAGAGTTCCAGGGACTTTACAAAGGAAGGAAAGGAATGAGAGTTTTAACAAAGCCTTAAAGACTCATCTGAAGATGTCCTGATTTGCACACAGATCATCAGTCTAAATATGCCATCGTGGTATTAACCCAAATTTAAATTACAAGCACCCATACTTACTGAGCTCCTACTATGGGATGTTAAGGAATTTACACACGGTCTCATTTAACCTGCACAATATCCCTGTGAGGTAGGAACTACTCTCACCCCATTTTTCAGATGAGAAAACCAAAGTAAAGAGAAGATGAGTAACTTGGCTCTTGTGAAAGTAGATGAGGGAAGTAAAATTCAGACCCAGGCAGCCTGATCCCAGGGCATTGGTCTTTCCCAGCAATCTTAGGCCCTGGACAGCTTGGGGTTGGGGGCAGAGGCAAGGCAAGGGTCTGCCCATGGTCACACAGGGACCCTCAGGACTGAATTTTAAACACAAAAGCTGAGTGCCAGGCTAGCTTCCTCCCTTCCACACATATACCTTATTATCTAATTAAGAGCCAAAAAACAACCAAATTTGTTGTCATCAAGTCGATTTCTACTCATGGCAACCCCCTGTGTTACAGGGTAGAACTGCTCCATAGGGTTTCCTTTGTTCGTAACCTTTTATGGAAGTAGATCATCAGGCCTTTCTTCCATTGCACCGGTGGTGGGCTGAAACCTCTAACCTTTTGATTAGTAGTTGAGTGCAAAAGGGGATTAAAATGTCTAAAAGTGAACATATGGGGGAAATGTGATTTGGGGGGAAGCTACTAAAACTTCCATTCTACAGGACAGCAACTTCACACCTGAGCATTCCCCACAATGCTGTCTTAACAAGACATTCTCATTCAGAACCCATTCTCTGGAAACCACACATGGACACAAGTCAGGGATATCTGGGGAAAACCAAGCAAACCCACTGCCACCAAGTGATCATTGTAGACTATTAGATACAGTATCGAATAGCTCCCAAGTTGAGCCTGAAGCAGACTCTGGTGTTGTACAAATAACTTGACTGTGAATTATCTTACTTAACCACCACCCCCTACTGCATCCCCCCACCCCAATCATCTAAGTAGAGGCTATTATCATTCTGATTTCACAGAGATGCAGAAACAGGGGGTTGGAGGGAAGAGAAATCACCCCAGGACACACAACCAGCAAGTTGCAGAGCTGGAGCTCAAACCACATCTCCTGACTCAGGAGGGGGGTCCTTCACCATGCCAGGAAGATGCCATAGTACGAGAGTGACCAAAAAAACAGTTGCTGTGGAGTTGATTCCAGCTGGTAGCAACTCCATGTGTGTCAGAGTAGAACTGCACTCCACAGGGTTTTTGATGGCTGGGTTTTTGGAAGTAGATTGCCAGGCCTTTCTTCCAAGGCACCTTTGGGTGGACTCAAGTTTCCAACCTTTTTGTTAGTAGTCAAGCACTTAACCGTCAGCACCACCCAGCCTCTCCAATCGGGTCACCTATCCCTGGAGGTGCAGTCTTTGTTCCTCCAGTTCATCTTCTCCCAGTGGGCCCTTTTCCCAGCTTTACCATGGGGTATACAGCAACCTAGTGTCCCAAATACCTTCTTATCTGGGTGGGGTTCCATTTTCTATGGCTTCCATCACTGTAGAATCTGGAGGATCTGACAAGGATATATTTCAGTACAGTTTCTACACGACTGCAGAGAAGTCGGCTATGCCCAAGAAGGAGAAGAGTAAACCCACATTCAGAACATATTCTAGCTGCCACCCAAAGACGGATTACTCAGTAAGCAAGGTACGCACCGGCTTAATTGTGTTTACTTACAGTCTTAGTTATCTAGCGCTGCTACAACTGAAATACCACAAGTGGATGGCTTTAACAAAGAGAAATTTATTCTTTCACAGTCTAGGAGGCTGGAAGTCCAAATTCAGGGTGTCTGCTCCAAGAGAAGGCTTATTCTCTCTGTAGGCTCTGGGGGAAGGTCCTTGTCATTAATATTCCCCTGGTCTAGGAGCCTCTCAGTGCAAGGACCCCGGGTCCCGAGGGCATGCTATTCTCCTGCCTCTTGTTTCTTGGTGGTATGAGGTCCCCGTCTCTCCGCTTGCTTCTCTCTTTTATATCTCAAAAGAGATTGATTTAAAACACAATCTAATCTTGTAGATTGAGTCCTGTCTCACTAACATAACTGCTGCTAATCCCACCTCATTAACATCATAGACGTAGGATTTATGACACATAGGAAAATCACATCAGATGACAAAATGGTGGACAATCAAACAATACTGAGAATTGTGGCCTAGACAAATTGATACATGTATTTAGGGGATACAATTCAGTCCATAACATTTACTAATCTGTAGTGAAGCTCTACAGATTAGTAAATAACACAATTAAGCCCATGCGTACCTTACTTACAGTAAGCCAGTGTATACTGTGTTTACTGGTTAATCCGCCCCTGCTGCCACCATATTGGGTGTGTGCACATCCATACCTGTTATATGCATTACTGTTACTGTACCCAGGGCCCCCAAGTTGCCTCTGTCTAGGAACTTTCTAACTCACAGAGGATTTCTCTTTGTTGCTGAATCCAGGGAGTCCCAGCCTTACTGAGGTTTTGGCAATGCTCTCATTTGTTGGTTTCATTTTCTCTTTTATTTGCACATCCTTGAAAGCTATATGGCATGTGCTAGCAAAGAAATTCTAGTAACTTATTACTGTCACCAGCATGATCTTGGAAGTCAGCACCCATAGTCAAAGCCACCAGAGCTATCTGGAATTCAACCAGGAAAGCTGAGGTCCTAAGAAAGATTATGAAAAAACAAGCAAACGGGGTCTCACCCACTTCAAAATCCAGAGCATTCTGCTAAGAGGACATTTTTATATGGTAAGAACTGAAAAAAATAAAAATCTAATCAAATGATGTTCTATTGCCTGTGAACAGACAATGGAAAGATGATGGCCCATTGGCCCATTGGCGTTGGCCAAAGGTCTAGACCCTCTGAGAAGGCAGACACTTGGATTAAGTACAGAAATCATTAACAGAGTCAAACTTCCAGTAATATTAAAATTTGGGGGTTAAATACATGCATATTTGACATTTTATGCATTGTATCATGGCCCAATACAGGTCAGCCTTAAGATTCGAATTTTTTAAATGTAAATTGAGTAACTGATTTAGATTTATAAGATGAAATCTTACTAATTCACTTAGGACTATCTAACATAGTTTGCAATATTTATATCTTTATTTCATTTGGCTTGTAAGAATTAGTTAAGATCTCATCGAGGATGTGTTTGTCAGTCAGAGAACTGAATTACTGTCCTCACAGTGAAAATTAAAGATACCAATTTATAAATGCACATTGTTGTTGTCAGTCCACACCAAGTCGACTCTGACTCATGGCGCCCCCATTGTGCAGAGGAGAACTGCTCCACAGGGTTTTCAAGGCTGTGACCTTTCAGAAGCAGATCACGAGGTCTGTCTTCCGAGGTGCCTCTGGGTAGGTTCCAACCGCCAACCATTCAGTTAGTTAGCGAGTGCTTAACAACTGTGGCACCCAGGGACTCTGAAACGCACATTAAAGAAGTTCAGGTGACCACGGGACTGTAAGTTCACAAAAGTTCTGTTTAGAATGACCGTTAAAATTTGCTGGATCTATAAATAGAATATTCAGATATGTTAGCTGAAGTTAACAGCTTAAGGAAGACCTTTAATAAATTATTTTTAAAGCCAAAGTAAATAACTGGATTTTTTTTTTTTTTTGAACAAAAATAACCACACTCAATGGCAACAAAAACTTACATTGAAATTAATAAATTTTGTTTTAAAATTCCATTCCAGCACTTCCTGTAAGCCTTTGGGGTCATGGGAGAAGCACGGGGATGCTCAGCGGGGGTTGGACTCGCAAGTCAGATCTCTCGCACATCACATAGCTCATGGACAGGGTGACCAACGTTAACTGTGTGCACTGAGGTCACTGTGAAGCTTACTGAAGAAGCAAGGACTCTTAAAGTAATGCATAACTGCTGCTCATGGCCACGCTTCTTCCCCCTGCAGCCCACAAGGAGCTGGCCGCCATATTTGTCAATCCAAGACCAGGCGAGGCCGTCCTACGGAAGACGAAGTGTTCCACCATCAGGACAGGTTGCCCGGAGACAACCCTCAGCATCCCTGGGCCTCCGAATGTCCTAACCAGATTTGCTTTTTCAAAAAATTACTCTGGATGTAATGTGAGAGCGGATTGGAAGGCAGCACAGTTGGACCTGGAAGGCCAGTTAGGAGGCCAAGCATGAGTCCGGTTGAATCAAGATGGCTGCCTGGACTGAGGTGGGCATGGAGGGAGGAGGCCAAATCCCCAGGCAGGGTGAGGGAGGGACAGGGAAGGAGTGAGGCTGACTGGTGCCTGCAGAAGTGAACGGGCAGATAGAAAGGAACATTTCCTGAGACTAGGATCACTGAAGGACCACCAGGTTTGGGGAGGAAGGTCTTGAGTTTGCTTTTACGCCTGCTGTGTCCCGTGCACGTCTAGGATACCCAGCAGGAGATGTGAGTTAGGCTGCCGAATTTGGAAATCTGGAGCTAGGAGAGAGGAAATTGAGCTTTTGTTGATTTAAGTTTTTCTTTCCTCTCCTTTTCCACAGTGCCCTATGTGGCTAGAACAGTGTGTTTTAAGACAACTAGGAATTAAGCGCATTTAGATTAAAAAAAAAAAAAAGGCAGCATGGGGCAGTGGACATTGCGCCAGGCTGAGGGTCAAGGGTCCAGCCTGTGCCACTGCCCGTGAGTGCCGAGGGGGAACACTTAACTCTCAAAACCCTCGCTTCTCACTCGGAAGATAAGCAGATGGGCAGAGATCTCCAGAACCACTTTAAGCTTGAAGTGCAGCCATTCTACTTTCAGTTGAAACTGTTTTCTCACTTTTTATTCAGTTATCATCATCTGTAGAGAGGAGGAGCGTGTAGAGGAGGAACGTGAACCCTGGGGCCGCAAGTGTTTTTACCCCACACACACAATGCAATGTGTCGGCAGTAGGAAAAGGAGAACTACAGACTCTGAGGGCTTCTGGAATCATTGTTTAAAGAATGGGAACCGTGGTACACAGGGCCAAACGTGCCCAGTCAGAGGAGAGGGTTAACTTCAGATCCTAACAAGAAGTGAAGAGCCAGCTCAAGTGTGCACTCCATATGAATTGATGCTTTTAGAAAATATAATGTGTTGAACACACGGGCGCAAACAGTTAAGCACTTGACTACTAGCCACCCAGAGGCACCTCGGAAGACAGGCCTGGTCATCTGTTTCCGAAAAATCACAGCCTTGGAAATCCTATGGAGCAATTCTACTCAGCACACATGGGGTCAGAACCGACTCGATGACAGCTAACACCACCAACAACAAAGTTTTTAAGGTGTTAAAATGATGGTGCTGCAGGAAAAGGAGAAACAGAGGTTTAGGATAATTTGATCAGACCTGTACATAAAAGTGCAGTTTATGAAAAATAACTGATATTCGAATTTCCATTCAAATTACTTATAAGATTTATCAGAGAGGTCTTTGAATTGGCTAGCAAGGAAACAGTTTTACAAATTGCAGTTTATAAAATTAAAATGTTCTGCAATTTGTTTGCAGTCATAGTAGAATGGTGTATTCTGTATCACACGGTGTGTGTGTGTGCATATGTGTGTGTGTGTGTATATATATATACATAGATATATATACAAAACCAGTCGCCGTTGAGTAGATTCCGACTCATAGCGACCCTATAAGACAGAGTAGAACTACCCCATAGGGTTTCCAAGGAACAGCTGGTAGATTCAAACTGCTGACCTTTTGGTTAGCAGCTGAGCTCTTAGCCACTGTTCCACCAGGATTTTATATATATATATACATACCTACCTACATACATATGGTTCCTTAGTTCAATTACATCGGTCACTGTTGAGTCAATTCTGATTCATGGCGAACCCATGTGTGTCAGAGTAGAATTGTGCTCCATTGGGTATTCAATGGCTGTTTTTCAGAAGCCTTTCTTCCCAGGTGCCTTTGGGTAGATTCGAACTTACAACCTTTCAGTTAGCAGCTAAGCACATTGACCATTTGTACCACGCAGGGACACTTCAGTTCTCTTAGGAAATACTTAATTAAACTTTGTTGTTGTTTTGTGTGCCGTCAAGTCAATTCTGACTCACAGCAACCTCATGTGACAGAGCAGAACTGCCCCATAGGGTTTCCGAGGCTGTAATCTTTACGGCAGCAGATCACCAGGTCTTTTCTCCCATGGAGCCACTCGGTGAGTTCGAACCGCTAACCTTTCAGTTAGCAGTCGAGTGCTTAGCCTTTGTGCCATCAGGGCTCCTTAATTATTTAGTCTTCTATTAATGAATACAGTCCTTGAAGTCTATGTGACAGGCTTATTTATCAGGGAAATTGCCTTCTGAACCAAGGCTTGGCTTTCAGCAATTGAAAGCCCTTCGGTAGGGTCAAAATAGACCCATGATGTGCCAGATGCTGCACTCAAGCTCGTAAGTTTGGTAGCGCCCTGCCTGGGTCACCTGCAGACCACCTACATTTCTCAGACATGGGCTGACCAGGTCCTAGGAAACCAAGTCACAGAACTCCAAGAGTCCAGCATTCACCTGCAAAGCTCAAGAGATCTGACATTCCTTGGTAGTTCTGGTTTTAAAAACCTGGAATATTGACATAATGTGGTTTTTAGTGTCATAGGATGAATATGTACATGTAGTTCTTTATATACAGAATACAATTGGATTGAAAAGCCACATTGATGACTCAATGTACGGTTTCCTGACAACTTATTGTCATTCTCCTCTGGGGGGAAATGGGGACTAAAAGCTGGATACAGTTAAGGAAAAGAGGTGGATTTTTATAATCATCAAAGATGGGGTGTCGAGAGAGGTGTCAAAGGGGATTAGAAGTGGGCTGTAGATAACCAAGACTGGCGCTGTATGAGACTGGAAGACAATAAATGAATTGATTGTATTTACTTTTCATCCTGTGAGGTTTTCCGTTATAGAAAAAGGAGGGAAATACGAGGTGAAGAAGCACTTCTGTATATCCTTTCTAGGTTTTCAGATGACAGTTTTTAATAAAAATGCACCCATTTCCCAGTTACTGATTCATTCAGAACTAGTGTTGGCTATGTTTGGTAAATCCTTCTCATTTTCAGTCCAGATTCACCTATTCCCTTCTAAAAACAACATTCTACAAAGGTTCATTGAATTTCATTCAACAAATATTTATTGAGCATCTACTATGTGCCAGGCACTGGGCTCAGAATTTGAGGTACATCAGTAAACAAAATAGACCAAGATCTATTCCCTCACAAAGTTTATATTTAACTGGGCTGAAACATAAATAATAAACAAAATAGACACATTATAATAAATAGATATAGACTCTGTTAGAAGTTAGTAAGTGCAATGGAAAAAAAACAAGGGGACGTGGGGGCAGGAGTGAGTTGCAACCATACATAAGCATTTTATCCAAGAGTTGAAGGAGTCCAGGGAGTGAGCCATGAGAATATGAGGAAAGGGCATTCCAAGCGGAGGAACAGCCAATGCAAAGGCCCTGGGATGGAAACATGCCTGGGATGTTCAAGTGACAGCAAGGAGGTCAGAGTGAGTGAGGGGAGAGTATGAGGAGATAGGGTTAGGAAATAACAGAGGCAAATAATGATATTAAAGACATAGCTTTTACTCTGATATGGAAAGCCACCGGAGGGTTTTGATCAGAGAAGTGAGATGCTCTGATCTACATTTTCAAAGACTCAACTCTGAATGCTGTGTTGGAAACAGTGTAAAGGAATGCAAGGATGGGGCTAGGAGACCAAGTAGAATCTACTACAGGACTGCAGTTGAGAGGTGATGGCTTGGGCAAGGCTGGCAGCAGTGGTTGTGAGCAGTGGTTGGACTCTGGATATAATCTGGAGGTAGAGTCAACAGTCTTCTCTGATGCAATGATGAGAGAGAGGAGTCAAGGGTGACTCCAAGATTTCTGGCTTGAGCCATAGGAAGGATGAAGCCACCATTAACAGAGATAGGGGAGGCTGCCGGTGGGATGGATGGACGGGGAGGTGGATCAGCAGTTCCATTTTGGATTTTCTCATTATGCAGTGTCAAGTAGACTGAAGAGCAAGGCAGGGTTCTGGGCTGGAGATCTATGGGCATCATCGGCATAATCAATGATATTGATAGCCTTGAGAATGGCTGGGATCAGCAGAGGAATAAGCGTAATGAGAAGAGAACTGGGGACCAAGGTTGAGCCTTGGACACTCTAGCACTAAAAGTTCAGAGTGGAGAGAAGGAACTAGCAAAGGAGACTGAAGAGGAGCGACTGGTGAGGAGGAGGGAAACATAGAGCATGTGGTCTTCTGGAAGCCTGGTGATGGGCGCTCATCAAGGAAGCAAGCAGGACCAGCTGTGTCCGATGCTGTCAGAGGTCAAGTAAGTTGAAAACCGACCACTATGTCCAGCCATATGGGGTCACTGTGACATGATTAAGTGCCGCCTAGGTGGAGTGGACAGTGCCAACTCTGATTAGACAGCATTTAAGAAAGAATTGTTGTTGTTAGTTGCCGTCGAGTTGATTTGAGTTTGTTAATGATGGTGAAATATTTTGGAAAAGGACAGTGATAATGGTGGCACAACATTGTAATCTAAGCCACTGAATTGTAAATATGGAGTTTGTTGTACTGGAGTATGTTTTGGTGTGCATATTTTCACCTCAATTTAAAAAAATCAACTCAAAAATAAGAAAAGAAAGAAAGGATAGGAAGAGAGGGATCAAAGACAACAGATAAATGAAACTCCCTTGTGGAGTTTAACACAAAGAGAGTCAAGAAATGGGGAGGTGGCTGGAGGCGGAGGGAGGTCAAGGGAAGGCTGTTGGTTTTATTAAGACGGGAAAATAGCGTGTTTGTGTGCTTATGGGAATGCTCCAGAGAGCGGGGACAAGTACAGGCACTGTGCTCTTGAGGACACAAGACGGGCTTGAAATCAAGTTCAAAGTAAAGGAGCTGCTTTATGGGAGTTTAATGGTTTCTCTATACAGTCACAGTAGAAGGGCAAATACAGGGATTCAGAGGCTCGGGTGGCCATGTGTGGTGGTGGGAGGCTGTGGAAGTGTCCAGAAATGCAGTCTGGGAGACCAATGCAGTGAGTGCCCAAGATCCCCTGGAATACTAGGAGTGAGGGAGTTAGCCAACAGCTTGGGAGGCTGGGGGGTGGGGGTGGGGGAGTGGTACAAACATACACAACAGCTTAGGTTCACATTCCATTTCTGCAACTTAC
>NW_004444138.1:2145158-2162860 GCF_000243295.1 Trichechus manatus latirostris | reverse complement strand
AAAAAAAAAAAAGAAAAAAAAAACGTTGCTGTCAACTGCAACTCATAGTGACCCTACAGGACAGAGCAGAACTATCCCATAGGGTTTCCAAGGAGCAGCTTGTGGATTCAAACTGCCAACATTTTGGTTAGCAGCCAAGCTCTTCACCACTGTGCCCCCAGGGCTCCTGGCAAACACTGTTCTTATCAAAATTCTTTCTCTCCTAGTGCCTGTGAGTGAAGCCACTGTAGCAGCCACCGACAGTCCTGGCTCCTCCGCAGGCACATCTTGACATGAGTGTTGTGTGTCATTGGAAGGACACTGCTTTGCCTCATCATTTGTGCATTGATTGTTTCCTACCCTTGGGTATAGGCAAGATGGTGGAACAGAAGACAGACTAAGCTGGGACCTGGATTCCACTACAAACTAGCTGTGACCTCCTTGGCAAGTCTCTGGGCCCCTCTGAGCTTTGCTTTCATCCTACGTAAAAAGGGGGATTGGACCGAATGCCCTCTAAGATCCCTTCGAGTTTCGACAGTCATGGCATACATCACTTTTTCCCTAGAGAAAAAAAGTCTTCGTTGTATAAAGAAATATAGTGGAAAAAAATATGAGTTTTGCAGAAAACCCTTTAAGAACAAACAGATTCTGTAGGAGGAGAACACGCCTGTGTCCCTGTGACCAGAGCTGCAGGCTGATACCAAGGAGGCCAGACGGGGGTGTGCACCAAGAGGCCATGACTTGACCACCTCAGCTACAGCCCCTCCACCCCACTGGCTGGTGGCCATACAGACGCACACCCAGACAAGCTCCCACACCTTCAAACACACCATTATCTATGGAGCAAAGGCGTGCGACTCCTGTGAAATGCAGGTTTCAAAAAATGGGCTCAATCCCTGCATTTGCGACCTAAGAAGGAGGCTTTTCTGAATCGGACTAGGGTGTTCAGAGCAGCCAGATGAGCAAACACATTTGCACAGAAGCAGCTCGATTCAGATCGAGAAATGCCCTGCAAAATAGGACAGCAGGCCTCATTTTACAGATTAACACTGTCTTCAACACTTTGCAGCAAACATCTTTTCCTGAGTTAAGGTGAGGGATTAGTCCAACATATATAAGTGGTGCAGCAGTGTGAAGCCTTTGCTTTGGGAGCTTAGTAAAATCAGATAAAGGAAAACTAAAAAATAATCATTCCTGTGGTCAGCCACAAGATGACTGCATGGAGTGTGAGGGTGGCTGGATGGGCAAAGGCCCATGCAAAGAAGTGCCTTGTTATCTGACACGTTGTAACTCAGGCACTTGCAAGCCTCCAGTGTGAAG
The DNA here is from genome assembly GCF_000243295.1 of Trichechus manatus latirostris. Lineage (NCBI taxonomy): Eukaryota > Metazoa > Chordata > Mammalia > Sirenia > Trichechidae > Trichechus > Trichechus manatus. The sequence goes on along the minus strand of NW_004444138.1, from coordinate 2,161,561 downwards.
GAAACTGAGGGTTAAACTCCAAACCATAAACCTCAGTTGTTCCTTGGCCATCTGAGACATCCAAATAAGATGAGCTTGGTCAGGCTGACAAGGGGACACAGGAGACGCCCTTGACCAGGGCCCAGCTCATTGCTTTGGGCCCCAGGTTCCTTGACCTAAGTCCAGCTGAAGCCTGAAAAGCTCCCCGAACCCTGCACAGACCATGCCTTGTGTCCAGCCCTCTTCTGTTTCAAGGGAGACACCAAAAGGTCCCCAGCAAGCACAGAACACACAGGCCAGGGCTCCACAGTGTGCCCTGAGAAGACCTACTGCCCACTGAGGAAGTGAGTGGTGCAGTTGAGCAGTCTAACACCAGCTGGGGCCACAGGGATTTCTGAGCCCAATTTATAAACATCTATTTCTGTCTGGGGCGGACCGTTTCCTATGAGGGGAGCTGCAGCCAGCCCACTGACGTCTTCTGGGGTGTGGCTGGAGGATACGTGCAGTTCCAAGCTGCTAACACGGACACACAGCCTAGCCAGACCCATCCCAGAGCATCAAGGATGCTGGGGGCGAGTTCGTGCATCCTCGTCATAGCATTCAAAACTCAAGGATCAGCAGTTAGGAGAAGGGGCGTTAGAAAGAGACTGAAGGTGAGAACTAAACTTCCCTGTGAGCCTTTGCAATCACCTTTATCTCCCAGCGGAGGAGCACAGAGGGTCAGGCTGCCAAGTGGATCCTGATGGCGCTTGATTTTCCCTTCTGCTCCACTGTTTGCTGGCTGGGAGCCTTGGGACAAGTCACTGTGCCTCTCTAGCCAGTTTCCTCATCTGTAAAATGGGGATAACACCCACCACTTTGTATGGATAGTGGCTGTTGAAATGAGAAAGTGTAGGTGTCTATCAAACACTTAGGACAGCAGTGAAGGTCCTCCAGAGGTGCTATCTCTTATTGCTTGGGGCACCAAATGAGAATGATCAGTGGTCTCATTTATGCTTGTTTTCTAGCTTGGATCTGGAGCACTGCAGGCTATCATCCTCGCTCTTCTCCCTCTCCCTCCCCTTCTTCCTCTCCCACACCTGAGGACTCTCAGCAAGGCCATCCACCAACTTCCAACAAGGATCACTGTGGGTGGTCTGACCTTTGTCCAGATGTGCCCTTAGGCTCGCCTCAGAAAACTGGGCACTTTTCTGCCGCGGAACTCTCCAGAGCCTGCCAATAGGTCAACATTTCTGGAGGTTTGATAAAATGGCAGGTCACAATTCTCTTAAAGCGACACGTGGAAAAGCGCAAGCCTCCAGGGAAAAACGTCTGCTCCGAGTGAAGTTCCTCCAGCTTGATGTTCAGTTTCTCCAGGCAGAGCCCCACAAACACATCTTCTAATTTAATGAAGGGGACGCTCTCTGAAACATAATATACCTGGCTTGCAACGTCGCTAGAAAAAACATAGCCCGTGCCAGAGCAAAATGGAGGGTACTTGTCCCACGGGTACTCGTATTTACTGACAAACCACTTATTGAACTTTTTCCTAATTGGGAAATCATTCATCTTTAAGAAGCCAGTGAAAAACCTAGTTGTTCTGTTTTTCTTTAGAAGTAGTTCAGTTAGATAGTAGACGTTTACAAACATGTCGGAGTCTGTCTTCATCACAAAGGCGGCCTGAGGGCAGAAGCGGTGGACCCATTCAATGCCCATCATGGTCTTCAGAGTCAAATTGACATAGACGTCCACAAAGTCCTTCTGGATAATGTCTCCATATTGCTGGCCTTCCAGGGTGACTAGTGTCATTTCCTGCTCTTTGGCTGTGACTCCCAGGAGAAAGAAGGTTTTTATTCGTTTTCCTTTAATGACCATCTCTCTCCCCCAAGTCTGCCTGATGGCCATCCGGGCGGTCTCCTGTCTGTGCGAGGAAGTCACCAGCAGGACAAGGAAGGGAGGATTCTGCCTGCAGTCTATTTCCGGGAGCTGAAGGAAGTTCCCACTTTCTTTCTTGAAAATAAACGGCTCTTCTTTAAAAGGAGTCAGATTGCACACGCTCAAATACAAGCAAACGGCCCCCAGAATCAGAAGGAAAATATATGTACATCTCATCTTCGAGTGAGTCATCTGCAAGAAACAAAGCCAAACTATTATCCTCAAAAGCATGAGGGTATGTGTGGCTCCACTTTGGGTGGCTAAGGTGGGGGAAGAGAAGAGATCCGTGGCTCATGAACCATGGTTCTGAAACTCTGGAATCCCGTTGCATACAGAAGTTTAGTTCTAGATACAAAAAGCTGAGCATAGAGGATTTCCAGCATCTTCTCTCCAGGGTGTAAGACAAAGAGCACCAGGAATCTCACACTGGTCCTGGCTCTGCCTCTCGCCCGCCTCACCCTGTAGGAGCCTCAGATTTCTTGTCTATAAAATAAGGGACCAGATCTCTCACTAGTTCCCTCTTTGGTCCATCTGCCCTCATCCTTCTGTGATTTCCTGATGGAATCCAGGTAGAGAACCTGCAAGACTGGAAACCATGTGTTCTAAACCTAAATGTATGGACCACTTACTTTTCTTCCCCAAACTAATTAATCAGCTTCAGGTTGTCCCCAGAATGAAGCAATAGTCTATTTCTGATTTGCACAACTACTTTGGAATTGTGTCTCTGCTAGCAGCGGTTCTTAGCTGCCTTCGAGTCGGCCCCTGGCTCATAGTGACCCCATGTGTTACAGAGTAGAACTGCTCCATAGGGTTTTCTTGGCTGTAATCTTTATGGAAGCTGATCACCAGTCCTTTTCATCCTCGGAGCCCCTGGGTGGGTTCGAACTCCCGGCCTTTAGGTTAGCGCCACTGGGGCTCCTCTCTACTAGCAGTAGTTATTTATTTTTTCAGGTAACTGTTGAAAACCTCCTATGTGATTCTTTCATCTTTGCCTACCCATCTCTACTGTTTTGGGCAATTCAGCTTCATCGATGTTACCGTTATAAGAAAGCAAATAACTCACTTTGTGCTCAGTTAGATGAACCGCTGCTTTGAAAGCTAAGCCACAGGGTAGATGCAAAGAGGAAGTTCGTTTCAGAGAGTTCTCAGTGTAGGATGTTTGGTACCAGCAGGTACTGGGCTTGGCTTGTTTCCCAAGAATGATGCTTCTGTTTACTCAGGAATCACTAGGAGGAAAAACAAAAAGAACAGTGTCTTTCACGTCACACACTCCTCACCAATTGTTCTTACAGTTTGCTGTTCCTGAGTCTTGCTCTATGCTGGTTCACTACCTACCTACACAATACTGAGCCAGCAGGTGAGCCCCACACCCAGCCTCAGTTTTCTCCTTTGTAAAATGGGGATGATCAAAGCAAACCCAGACCTCCACATAGTCACCTGTCAGCAAGGACAGTGATATGTAACTATCTGAGAATCCTTTCAGGATTTGGGGCCAGGATAGCATCTCCTAGCTTCTGAGGAGACATGAAGAACACATAAATTAGTTACAGACCAATTTCTCATCCTGGTTATTTACCTTCTGTACATAACAGAATGTGTGGCTGGTGCCTAAAGAATTTAACAGCAAGAACAACAACAACAAAAATACAGTTGCCATCGAGTAGATTCGATTCCGACTCTTCGACCCCATGTATTTCAGAATAGAATGGATCTCCATGGGGTTTTCAATGGCTGTGATCTTGTGGAAGTAGATTGCCAGGACCTTCTTCCAAGGCACCTCTGGGTGAATTCAAACCGACAACCTTTCAGTTAGTGGTTGAGCACTTAACCATTTGCACCACCCAGAGATTCCTAAAGAATTCAACACGAGGAAGACATTCGCCAGTTCTCAACTCAGTGTTGATGTCTGAAAATCATCACCCTGGGTGAGAGGACAGAGGGGCCAGCAAGGAAAGACACGCAGAAGAGGTGAAGAAAGAGTAGGCTATTTTAAGGGCAAAAGAGTAACTCAAAATTTCATCCAAATTCTATTCCAAATATATTCACCATGGTTGTTGTTGTGTGTCGTTCAGTCAGTCTGACTCCCAGGGACCCCACATGACAGAGCAGAACTGCTCCGTAGTGTTTTCTAGGATGTAATCTTTACAGAAGCAGATCGCCTTGTTTTTCATCCCAGGGAGCCGCTGGGTGGGTTCGAACCACCAACCTTTGGGTCAGCAGTCAAGTGCTTCACCGTTTGTGCCACCACGGCTCCATATAGTCACCATAAAAGGAATTAAATAATCCCAGGGACCCTTATCCTGGAGGTCCCCTTAGCCAAGCTCGTGTTCTTCTCGGCTTCCCTTGGGGTTCCTGTCTGGCTAGAGCTCCCATAGTATGCCCGGTGACTCCGGAGAAGTCACTGCCAGAGGCAGATGGAAGGCAAGAACCCCTTGCATCCTGTGTTCCAGGGGTGGTGAGCATTCTGTCTTCCTTTGTGAGATGACTGATTTGAACAGCTGGGATTTATAGGTTATTTTGGCAGGGAAAGGGTGCCAGGAATCAAAGTGCATTCCAACCTGCCTCATCCCACGCCCATACACAAAATACATTTCGGAGAGAAACATGAACACTAAATGCAAGGGGAAGATGATATTTTCCTTCTTTCTTTCCTTTCTTGTATAGTTTTGCCCTTCCTCAGTTGTTGCTTCAATAATAAACCTTAAGTTCCCATTCTATTAATGTGTCTTTTCCCAAGACCCTTCCAAAAAAAGAGAAAAACCTGTTTATGTCGAGCCAATTCAACTCATAGCAACCCCATGTGATATAGAGTAGAACTGCTCCATAGGGTTTTCTTGGCTGTAAATCTTTATGGATACAGATTGCTAGGCCTTTCTTCCACAGTATCACTGGGTGGGTTCAAACTGCCAACATTCAGGTTAGTAGTCAAATACAAACCGTTTATATATCTACACACATACATCTTCCTGGTCTATTTCTCTAGAGAACCCTGACTAAGACAGATTCTGGCCACAGAGATTCTGATTACACAGGTCTGGAAACCAGGAATCTGCATTTTAACTAGTATCCCAGGTTCTGATCTAGCCTGGCCCCTTTGAGAAGCACCAGTGGTTAGGACTTGCATAGAGTCCACCAAATGTGGGCACCGCATCATAAATGAGTGAGGTCAAAGACCCCAGATCACTGTGCTAGCCCTAGTTTTGAAGTGGATCAGTTGTAGAGACTGAGGACATCCCTTCCCTGGAGGAGGTGAAGGAGAACGTGATGGCAGTGGGAGGATGATGTACATGTTCATCATCTGGGGCAGAGAAGGACATGACCTCCTGGGTGACGCATGGCCCAGAGCCAAAGATGAGCTATGTGTCCAGAAGTAGAGCCCACACCAGCACATTGCCTGGGAAGCAGGACTGACTCCCGTGTTGGGAGCCTAGTCCTGGGCCTTCTCAAAGGAAAGACAATTTATGAAGTGGGTTTTCCTGAGACCAATGAAGCTTAGATTCAGGACTGCCCACCTCCACTGTTTCCTTATTCTTAAAGATCATCTCCCCCAAAGTGTATGGCGTCAGATACCATGCAGCCAGATCTGGGCACCGGCTCAAGCAGAAGAGGCAGTGTCTCTTGCCTGGAGAGGTGAGCGTGGACAGGAGTGAGCAGGGGCTGAGCAAGTCTGGGTGCCCCCACCAAGGAATCAAGACGAAGCAATGTGGAGCAAGGTTGTTGGCAACTGCCCAGACCCACACTGCACCGCAGCTCTCGGCTCCTACCTGTCCAGTTCCCCGCCCACTGCAGGGGCTGAGCATCAGCATCAGAAGCAAAGGGAAAAGCATAGCTCATGGAGGGAGCCCCTGCATCTTCTGAGCAGCCTGTTGATAATGCTTCGTGAATCACTGATACTTATATGGTTGAGGTGCCAAAGGGATTCTTCCGGAAGCATATGGAAGAGGTGCTCCAGCAGGAAAAGGAGGAAAAAGCCACCTGAGGAAGATAGCAAAAGTGAGAGCCAAGAATATGCCCCATCACCAGACACTAAGCTTCTGTTAAGGGTGATGGAAAAAGTCGGGAATGGTTAATAATGGTGACAGCTAAACAACACAATGAATATAATTAATGTCACTGAAGTGCACATGTGAAGATTGTTGCAATGCCCCAAATATTCTGTTACCTATATAATTAACACAATTTTTAAAAAATGAATACACTCCATCAAAGGTTTCCCAACAGGAGAAGAGAGTTGGGGAAGGGGACTAAGGCACAGAATTACCATGTCATGCAATTAAATTTACACCTTGATGACAACTCTAAGGTATCTGAGGACCTGCGAAAACAGATGTTTTATATGAAAGCTAAGGATGTCCACACAATCTCTTAACAAAGTTCAATAGTTTAACAGAGGGTTCTACATAAGCTGGTGTGCATTTCAAATCTCCAAGAAAATTGGCACAAGGATAGAAAAATAGATCAATATAACAGAATAGAGCCCATAAAGAGATCTATACTTACGTGGTTTCTAATATATGGCATGTGCATCACAACTCCGTGGGGAAAAAGTGAACTTTTCAATAAATGATGCTGGATCAATATGATATCAACATGGGGGCAGGAGCAGGGGAGTACCTGATCCCTACCTCATATTACCCTCAAAAGTCAAATACAGAAGAACTGTATGTCTAAAGCGAAAGGTACAACAATAAAGCTTCTAGAAGAAAAGCTTTCTGATATTGGTCTATGTAATTATTTTTTAAACAGGACACAAAAAGCAAAACATAAAAGCAGAGATTGATAATGGAACTTCAAAAGATAATTTCAAGAAAGTGCAAAGGCAAGACACAGACTGGCAGAATATGTTGTCATATGTGTATCTGAGAAAGGACTATTATTCAAAATATATAAAGAACTTCTACAAATCAGTAAGAAAATTGTTAATGAGTTTGAGTGAATATTTCACAAAATAAGATACCCAAATGACCAAAAATCTAAGAAAGAGCACATCATTAGTCATTGGGGAAATACAAATAAAACCACAATAAAATATAACCACCATCTAGTAGAATAACTAAAATTAAACAGGCAATACCAAGTGTTGCCAAGGATGTGAAGCAATTGAAATTCTCTTACCTTGCCAGTGGGTGTGTAAATTGGTTCTAACACGTTGAAACTTTGTACCTACTTTGGCCAGAAACTAGTTGTCATTGAGTCAGTTCTGACTCATGGTGACCCCATGTGTGTCAGAGTGGAATTGTGCTCCATAGAGTTTTCAATGCCTGATTTTCCAGAAGCACATCACCAGACTTTTCTTCTCAGGCACCTGTAGGTAAACCTGAACCCACTACCTTTCAGTTAGCAGTTGAGCATGTTAACCATTTGCACTACCCAGGGACCTACTTTGGCAGTATCTAATCAAGTTAAACATAAATACTATAATCCAGAAATCCACTTGTCTTAGTCATCTAGTGCTTCTATAACAGAAATACCACAAGCGGATGGCTTTAACAAGGAGAAGTTTATTCTCTCACAGTCCACTAGGCTACAAGTCCAAATTCAGGGCGTCAGCTCCAGGGGAACGCTTTCTCTGTCGGCTCTGGAGGGAGGTCTGTGTCATTAACCTTCCCTTGGTCTGGGAGCTTCTCTGCGCAGGAACCTCAGGTCCAAAGCACATGCTCTGCTCCTGGCACTGCTTTCTTGGTGGTATGAGGTTTCCATGTCTCTTTGCTCACTTCTCTCTTTTATATCTCAAAAGAGATTGGCTTAAGACACTATCTAATCTCGTAGACCTCATCAATATAACTGCCACTAATCCATTTTATTACATCATAGTGATAGCATTTACAACACACAGGGAAATCACATCAGATGACAAAATGTAGACAATCATACAATACTGGGAATCATGACCTAGCCAAGTTGACAGATATTTTGGGGGGACACAATTCAATCCATGACACCACTCTTGGGCACGTACCTAACAGAAATAACTATTTATGTCTACCAAGAGACATGGTCAAGAATATTCAAAGTAGCATTGCTCATAACAGCCCAAAATTGTTGTATCAGTTTGGATTCAACCAGGAAGGAGAAACTACACAGTAATTTGAACAAATTACTTTAATATAAAAAATTTAATACAAAGAATTATTAACAGGGGTTTAGGGTGACAAGGGATTAGCAGTAAGAAGTAAAGAGAAGTGCAAAGAATATAGGAATAGCAGATACAAGGAACAGAGACTGCCCCTAGGGCTGAGATTCGGCACCCCAGAAAGAGCCCCCAGAGATTCAGACTTCATTGGAGAGGAAACAGCCATGGCCCAACTAAATGCACAGGTATCACTGTGGTGCCACATTGATGAAACTTGCTAGAAATCTACCATCTGGAACTTTCCAGAAACCTGCCTTCTAGATGTCAGGGAAAGCTATTCTCAAGGGGAGTCTCACGAATATACCCTGCATTTCTAGCAATGTACTGTTGCTGATACCATGTGTATTCTCTAAGATGATAGAGATTTTCTCTATAGCTCTCCTCACTTCCTTCTAAGCCCTCACCAGAACTGCCGTTGACATCCATAATTCTACCAAGTCTCTTCAAGGCATAGGCTTTTACCATTAAAAAAAACCAGAAATCAAACCTACTACCATCGAGTCGACTCTGACTAATAGTGACTCTATAGGACAGAGTAGAACTGCCATGTAGAGTTTCCGAGGAGCACCTGGTGGATGCAAACTGCTGACCTTTTGTATAGCAGCTGTAGCTTTTAACCACAACACCACCAGGGTTTAACCACCATGCCACCAGGGTTTCCTATTAGGCATCTTAAAACTCTTCCAGCCTCTACCCATTATCCAATTCCAAAACCACTTCCACATATTAAGTATTTGTTAGAGTAGCACCCCACTCTTCCAGTACCAAATTCTGTCTCAGTTATCCAGTGTTACTATAACAGAAATACCACAAGTGATGGCTTTAATAAACAAATTTATTTTCTCACAGTTTAGGAGGCTAAAAGTCCAAATTCAGGGTGCTGGCTCTAAAGGAAGGCTTTCTCTGTCTGTCGGCTATGGAGGAAGGTCCTGGTATCTTTGAGCTTCTGCCTCCTGGTTCCTCGGAGATCTTCATGTGTCTTGGCATGTGTCTCCCCCCATCTCTCCTCTGCTCGCTTGCTTATCGTTTTTATATCTCAAAAGAGAGTGACTCAAGACACATGTTACACTAATCCTGTCCCATTAACACAGCAAAGACAACCCATACCCAAATCGGATTATAACCACAGGCACAAAGGCTAAGATTTACAACATCTATTTTTTGGGGGGATACAATTCAATCCATAACAGGGATGTACCAGGTGAAGTTGCTGGCCACTCCCAAAGCTTAATGAGCAACCGCCTCTAAACCAAGAATCTAAAAATCTATCCTCCTGCAATGCCTCTCCAGCGCCCTCTATTAACAAAGCTTCAGGGCCAGGTGGCAGAGCAAAAGTATTTAAAGGGCCCAGATGCATTTTCACAGAGGAGACAAAAAGGGTGAATTTAGAGCTAACAGGCAATAAATCAATAAGTAGGACAACTATAAAAAAAGAAATGTCCATCAATGGCAGAATGGATACATTAAATGCTACACAGCAATAAAAAATACAAACTACTGATACACACAACATGGATTAGTCTCACAGTCATTACATGCAGCAAAAAAAAAGCCAGACACGAAAGAGTTCATGCTGGATTTTCCATTTATATGAAGTTCAAATCGATCATGATAGAAGTTAGAATAATGGTTTCTTTTTGGTGGGGGGGGGGTAGTTATTAACTGAGAGGAGACACAAGGTACCCCTCAGGAGAGCTGGATATATTCTTTTCTTGATCTGGTGGCAGTTGCATGGTTGTAAAACCAAAAATCAAACCAATTGCCATCGAGTGAATTCTAACTCATAGCGACCTATGTAAAAATTAACTGAGCTATACACCTAAGAAAGGAGCCCTGGAGGTGCAGTGGTTAAGTGTTCAGTTGCTAACCGAAAGGTCAGCAGTTCGAAACCACCAGCCACTCTGCAGGAGAAAGATGGGGCATTCTGCTTCTGTATAGATTACAGCCTTGGAAACCCTATAGGGCAGTTCTACTCTGTCCTATAGGGTTGCTATGAGTCAGAATCAACTCAACAGCAACAGGTTGGGTTTTTTGGTTTATACATCGAAGATCTGGACAATTTGTAAGTTATACAGCATTCATATCTTAAAGTAAATTTAAATAAAAAACAAATTTCTGAAAGGTGACATCTTCTGCAGAACTGAATGAATTTATTTGGCCACAATCTGATTTTTTCCACAGTGATTTCATGAGCTATTTTATCACAGAACAGACCCTGGGAAAGAAAGTCTGGGATGGTCAGATGTGGAAGACAGGATCTTTGATCAAAGTGTGCTCAAGGTTTGCTGTGGTGGTTCTTACAGTATTTCAATAATTGTCAAACCAGGACCTAAACCTTTTTCCACTAATCCAGGTAAAAGATGCTGCAGAACAGATACATACACTGCCTTTTGTTACCTTCAGACAGCCTGCTGGAGCAGAAAGACAAGGAATTTGGAATCAGAAGACCCTTGTTCCCATCCCGGCTCAGTCACAACAGTGGAGTAATATGGCACAGGGTATTTAAGTGCTCCAAACCTGTCACCTTGTCTCCAATTGAGGATAATAAAGCCTGGATCACAGGGCATTTGGAAAGCACTATATACTGACGGTGAGGCCCTGGTGGAGCAGTGGTTCAGAGTTACAGCTGCTAACCAAAAGGTCGGCAGTTCAAATCCACCAGCCACTCCTTGGAAACCCTATACGGTATTTCTACTCTATCCTAAGGTCGCTATGAGTGGGAATCGACTCAACACCAACAGCGTTTGGTTTTATATAATGGCAATGATTGTTTCTGCCATGACATGTAATTGAAATGTGCCTTTCAGTAGTGTCAGCGGAATTAAGTCATGTCACCTCAGTTCTCTTCAAGTTTCACCTTGACAGAGGCATTCTGCCCACCATGCTACCTGTATATGACTAGCAGGGGGCACACTTCCATGGAATGGCCTCACCTCAGAGAGAGTGGGAACAGCAGTCTAGAAGTTGCTTTAACACCCCCTCTCCTGGCTCTGCTGTCCTTCCCAGCCACAGCTCCTGAGATCTGGGGGCACTGGCAGTGAGTACACAGCCCGGTGGGCACCCACTCCTCAGAGCACAACAACCTTCTCTTGGAAGGCCAGTGAGAGGGACGAAATTGGGTCTGATACAGTTTGCTGTTCAAAGCTGGTGCTTCCCAGAGGCAGTTAAGTACCCACAAAACCCCCACAAACACTTTTTAGATCATGGATCCCTGTAACGCAGTTAGGGGAAGCTTATGAACCCCTTCTCTGAATAATGTTTCTAAATGAGTAAAACAAAACATATAGGAATACAAAGGAAATCAATTGTGTTGGAATAAATTTATCCAAATATTTTTAAAATGTGCTAGAGTAACACATGCACTTCTTCATTATTGTATTTAATAATGATATCTAGCTGTGGATCTAATAACTACTTTTGAAGGCAGGATGAGTTTCACCCATATTTAGACATATCTACAGCTACTGTCATGTAAGTGAAAACACTGATGATCTCTATTGGTGACAAAGTCACCAGCACCACTACTGTGTGGGTCAGGACCTATATTTATAGTGGAGGGAAATGCTAAATTTCAATTTGAGGTTAAACAAAATGAAGATGTAATCTTTTCCCCATCCAAGGTCTCAGACTCCAGGTTACTAGCCCTGCCCTGGGTGCTCGGGGCCTTTGACCACCAACAATGGACAAATACACATACAAGTGGCCCCTGAGTGATAGTCACCCTTCAAACTAATGAAGACAGCAATTTCCTAGGGGAAGACATCACTGCAGACTTATTTACGAGGCATTTGGTGAGATCACCCTCACATTCCAATCACTCTAGGAAGGTCTTTTGGTCTTTTTTTAATCTGATCTCCACTTTTCAATAGGCCAAGGCCCATCTTCAGGTCTGAGAATCACAACTGGGGTGGAATGCAGTGGGGTGTTGGTGGCTGCACATTTTTATCACATCTTTTAGTAGTGTATCTATTTTTAACTTTATGAAAGGGTAGTAATAGTGGCTGACAATTTTTAAAATTTTTCCTATTTAGTAAAATAAATCATCGATACTATTTCTGCTCCCATTCTCCACCATTCAAAAGAAATATGGTTATAATATACCCTGGCTCCCCATGGCAGCCTAGTGGAGATTCAACAGGAGGCGTCCTTTGGCTGCGTCCACTCACACTGCCTGACCTGGACCTGACCTGTTGTGGATCAACGTAGAGCCTGGGGTAGGTGGACTGGGGTCTGCACACAGAGGTGTTGAGAGAATGCCTGTGGCCTTTCCTTTGACAAGAGGGAATTTAAGTTGTCCCAAGACAGTAAGAAATGGTTTCTTCTTCTGCCTTCCACATCATCTCATGGTAGCTCCATCAAGATCAGATGTCTCATTCATCATTGTCCCTTCATGCTCATGTATTTGCAGATGGTGTGGCCTGGTGGTGGGAAGCTATATTAGGGAAGTGCCCCCAGGGTCGGCCTCAGAGCTCTCTGTGCTTTGGAGGCCAGCCAGTGAACCCAAGAACACACCCTCTTGGATGGGCTTCAAACACAGCCTAGGGCTGTCACGAGGGGAACAGAGAACTGGTCCCTCATCCCAGTCCCTTTCATTGCCACTGAAAACCTCTTCTGAGTGCTCCCTCTGGAGCAGACAGGCGTCCAGGTGCTGGGGTTTAATGATGAATAAAGACAAATTTTGAGGGGTTCATGGTCCATAGGATGAATAATGGCTGTGGTAGGACACAGCAAGAGGGGAGTTGAGCACAGAGGAGAGAAAGGGGGGTCCTACCTGAGGATGTTCAGAGAAAGCTTCTCTAAGAGGTTGACCAGCAAAAGCAGAGAATCCAGAAGGTCTGGTGGGTTCCAGAAACAGTGGAGTGAGGGAAAAGCTTAGAAATGAGGTTGGAGACACAGGCTAGATGGGGTCATCATGGCCTTGAAGAGCTTACTGAGTAATTTGGACATTAGCTGAGGATATCAGGGGCCCACAGTCCTTATCAAAGCTTTATCAACTGATGAGTTTGCATCTAATGGGGCCTCTCTCCCCTCTCCACTAATGCAACAGAAGAGCCTCCTGCTTACATAAAACATGGCAGCTCAATCAAACCAAGTGATTGAAGAGATGGAAACCAGGGATCCATGCTATTGACCACTGGTCTCAGATTCGGTGAATTTTAGAGCTGCAAGGTATTTTAAGGATCAACTCCAACACTTATTGAGCAACTACTAAGCACTTGGTGGCTAACAAAAGGTCAGCAGTTCAAACACACCAGCCACTCGGCAGAAGAAAGAGTGGCAGTCTGCTTCCACAAAGATTACAGCCTTGGAAACCCTACAGGGCAGTTCTATTCTGTCCTACAGTGTCATTATGAGACGGAATCGACTCAATGGCAATAGGTTTGGATTCTGTTGTTGTTGTTATTACTGTGTGCAAGGCATGGTGCTGGACACAGTGGGAAGAACAAATGTGAGCACTCGTGGGTCTCCTTGGAATTCCCCAATTAAGTGGTGAGTCATATTTGCCTCCTCCATACTCAGTTTGAAACCCAGCTCTTTTCAACGTTTTAAGTATTCTTTGCTGAATAGCCCAAATAACATTGAATGCTTTTATTGAACAATTTTATCCACAGAGTCAAAAGGAAAAAAAAGGTGTTCATGGATATAGGAAAGTCAATCTACAATGGACGTTTAAAGAAAATAGCTTTTGGTTACTTCAGTAAACTAAGAATCAAAGCACTGGGACCTCTCTTCTGACAAAAAGTAAATTAAAAAGTTAAAAACAGAGCAAAAAAGGCTTCAACAGAATGTCATTAGTGGGACTGCTGATTATTCTGTTGTAATTACCCATTTTAGAAAAAGCTAGAAATTTTGAGAAAGTTCTTTGATTGCTTAGATGTGGTGAAATAAACCAAGGGGAGTATTCTTTAGCCCCATATAAAACACCTTGAAAACAAATATAAGAGATTTTTCTCCAAGAACATCCTGGTTATTCTGGAATTCGGGGGCCCCAAGAGTAGAGCCATAGACTCCAGGCTGTTTGAGTATGAGCCTAATAAAGAATCTGAGAGTGATAGGAAGTCAGCATGAAAATCACCAGCACAGAGCTGGGGGAGGGAGAGAAAGATTTAAAACAAGGTGGTGTGATCATTCTAGAAACTATCATATATGTTGCCCAGATATAAATTTGTATGAAGACCACTGAACAAGAGGCAATAGAAGCAATATCCTTTTCAAGTTGAGTAATCTTTAAGATAATGATTCAGCCCCTTAAATTGGCTCAGTGTCCTGCGTTATCTGTTCCAGCTGACCTTCCCCTGCTCTCTATGCCCAGCCACACCTGTCCTCCTTCAGTGCCTTGAACACTCTGTTTTTCTCACCCTTGCAAATGCCCCTCCCTGTGTGAATCATCTTCTCCCCACACCTCCCCTACCTCCTCATCCCCCACTTCTGCTCAGCCAGCTCCTAACTACCCATACCTGTCAATTACTGCTCATGGCATCCATTGTACTGTGTCTTGTTAATTTAATGAATGGGACTGATTTTATTAATTCTATGTGCAAACCTCAGAATCCTGCTTACCTTTGCACCAGTCAACCACTCCACGAGGACAATAGAACCCATTTTCAGTATTTTCTGTAGTGTCCACCACTGCACACTGCTTGGCACTTAGAAACCCAATGGAGATTTCTGAATGAATAAATGAGAAGTGATGATACCCTGGCCTCCAAAAGCCAAATTCTGCTTCTTTGTGAATAAGAGCTTCAGAACACAGGTGTCTGGCATATTTTGGGTGGCTGGCCTAGGAGCAGGCCTGACTCCACTTTGTTACAACCTCCTGCTCCTGCATTCCTGAGAATGTAATTTTGACTTCTTCCAAATTCATATGCATATGGACTTGGGCCTCTGGCTAGGTGGAACCAACAGACAATATGGCTACTCCTGAGCAAGGCTGGACAAGCCCGAACAATTCCAGGAAAGGCCAGGGAAGGTCAACCAATCAGAATCTTGCTGGAAGTTTCCTGATTCCACATTATATCTATCCTCACAAAACAGCTGCCCCTTGGATTCACTGCTCTTCACTCTGTGTGGGCTAACATCTCCCCATTCAAATGTTTCTTATGCTTTCAATCTCTTTTTTTTACTTTTGTACAGTCTGAGAGTTTCAGTCTACAATACTTTGGCATACTTGGCAGGATTCTGAAGGCATCTTATCTTCAGCAAACCCCGAGATTGTCAAGGATCAGCACTCTGGTGCCAGCTTGAGCCCCTTGTGTTCTATCTGTCTCCATGAAATCTCAAGGTCATAAAGATAAGCCCTCTTGAATCTTGAGCCTCCACTTTGTTTTGAAGACAGCTTTTTGGGAGATTTATTGTCAGTTTTCTGTTTTTGCTTTCATTTCCCATTCACATTCTGAACATTTGATGTGTTCAGTCCCACCATCTAGTGGGAAGTCCTGATAAGACTTTAGAGCTCAATTTTTGTTTTCTCTATGAGAACATAAGGCTTAAGTACACCTTTAACATTCTAATACTTGCAAGTTACTTTGTAAGATGGGGAATGCCAGCTCCAAAGATGGCCCTGGCTCAGTTTTGTATCTTGATCACTGACATGCACATACGAAAATCAGTGGCCATTATGGGGCTCTTTCGACCTAGGTAAATCAACTTTTCTGTGCAACAAATTAGAATCTAAAAGCTTCTGCATAATACAGCCACAGTGGGAAGCCTGTTTAATTGGTATTTAAAAGTCTCTAAAAGGCATCAGGACAGTAAATTTGTGTCCTTAAAAGACACTGTTTCTAACAGTTCAAACAAATTAAGAAATTGTAATGTCAGAGCTCTATAACTTCTTCAGTCATTTCTTCTCCTCCTGTCTCTGACCCTGTCTCTAATCCCTCTCCCCCTTCTCCTCCTTCTATAGTTATTGCCCTTTATCCACCCTTACCTTCTTACACTTCTGCTGAAATGCCTTTTAGCTCTTCGGGGTATTTTGTTGTTGTTATTGTTGGCCCTGTATTTTTACTTTTGGTTCTGTTTGTCTTTTTATGTTGACCTGGATTTTGGTGCACAAATTAGCTTGATGAAAGTTGTTACAAAGGATCTCAGAGTCTTTTGAGCCACTCTATTCTGTGTCAATCCCTCGCTAGGATTTTGTCTTACCTCTGAGAAACTGAAAATAACACTTTGCTTTCAAATCCTAAAATTTTGTAAGTAAGTACACATTTGGATGGAATCACCAAATCCTGCAAGAAAATAGGTGATGCCAGTTTGCAAGGAAAGTGGCAGCTCCTGACAAGTTTTATGAAATTGGTAGGGGGAAGGTGGCAGTTCCTGACTTGTTTTATGAAATTTGCAGGGGGAGGGGGTAGCTCCTGACTTATTTTATGATCAAGTT
>NW_004444138.1:2128789-2142923 GCF_000243295.1 Trichechus manatus latirostris | reverse complement strand
CTCCTTTTGAGAAACAGCTTTTGGATTGTTACTGGGCCTTGGTAGAGACTGAACGCTTAACTACAGGCCACCGAGTCACCATGAGGCCTGAGAAGCCCATGATGAACTGGGTGTTGTCTGACCCACAAAGCCATAAAGTTGGATGTGCACAGCACCACTCTATCATTAACCGGAAGTGGTATATATAGGATCAAGACCAGGCAGGACCTGAAGGCACAAGTAAGTTGCATGAGGGGTTCAAACCAAAGTAAACAACTTCAAAGACCTAGTTCACTCAGAGGCACCTGGGAAGAAAGCCCTGATGATCTACTTTTAAAAAATCAGCCTTTGAAAACCCTATGGAGAAAGCAGCCAACAAATACATGAAATTAGTCATTAGAGAAATGCAAATCAAAACTACAATGAAATACTATCTCAATCCTGCTAAGATGGCAATGATTTAAAACACACACACACACACACACACACACACACACACACACACAGAAAACAAGAAATGCTGACAAGAATGTGGGAAGATTAGAACACTTATTCATTGCTGGTTGGATTGTAAAATGATATAACCAGTATGGAAAATGGTATGGTGTTTCCTAAAAAAACTAGAAATAGAACTACTTTATGATTTAGCAATCCCACTTCTAGGTATATACCCTAGAGCTCTAAAACTAAAGACACAATTAGACATGTGCACACCTATGTTAATTGCAGCGCCACTCACAATAGCAAAAAGATGGAAGAAACCTAAGGACCCATCAAAGGATGAATGGATAAAAGAAATGTGGTACATACCTAGGAGCCATAATGGAGCAGCAATGAAGCGCTCTGCTGCTAACGGAAAAGTTGGCAATTTGAATCCACCAGCCACTCCACAAGAAAAAGATGTGGCAGTCTACTCCAGTAAAGATTAGAGCTTGGAAACACTCTGGAGCAGTTCTACTATGTCCTGCAGGGTCGCCATGAGTCAGAATCAACTTGATGGCAATGGGTTTGGTTTTCTTTCTTCCTTTTTTTTTTTTTTTTTTGTACATATATATACAATAGAATATAATGCAGCCATAAAGAATAATAATGAGTTCTCAAGATATACTATAACATAGATGATTCTGGAGGACATTATGCTGAGTGAAGTCAATCACAAAAGGACAAATAATATTGCTGTTCTACAGTAGTCAAAACAATCTGGTACTGGTACAATGACAGATACACATTGACCAATAGAACAGAATTGAGAACTCAGATGTAAATCCATCCACCTACGGTCACCTGATCTTCAGCAAGATCCCAAAGTCCAGCCAATGGGGAAAAGACAGTCTTTTTAACAAATGGTGCTGGCAAAACTGGACGTCCATCTGCAAAAAAAATGAAACAGGACCCATACCAAACACCATACACAAAAACTAGTTCAAAATGGATCAAAGACCTAAATATAAAGCCAAACCTATAAAGATCATAGAAGAAAAAATGGGATCAATGCTAGAGGCCCTAATACACAGCATTAACAGGATACAAACAGTATAACTAACAGTACATAAACGCCAGAAGATAAGCTAGATAACTGGGATCTTCTAAAAATTAAACACTTATGCTCATCAAAAGATTTCACCAAAAGAATAAAAAGAGAACCTACAGACTGGGAAAAAAAATTGGCTATTACAAATCTGACAAAGGTCTGATCTCTAAAATCTATAGGAAAATCCAACACCTCTACAACAAAAAGACAAATAATCCGATTTAAAAATGGGCAAAGGAAATGAATAGACACTTCACCGAAGAAGACATTCAAGCAGCTAACAGACGTATGAGGAAATGTTCACCATCACTAGGCATTAGAGAAATGCAAATCAAAACCACAGTGAGATACTATCTCGCCCCAACATTACTGGCACTAATCAAAAAAACAGAAAATAACATATGTTGGAGAGGACGCGGGGAGATCAGAACTCTTACGCACTGCTGGTGGGAATGCAAAATGCTACATCCATTTTGGAAAACTTTATGGCGCTTCCTTAGAAAGCAAGAAATAGATATACCATAAGATCCAACAATCCCACTCCTAGGAATATATCCTAGAGAATTAAGAGCCGTCACACACATAGATATATGCACACCCATGTTCATTGCAGCATTGTTCACAATAGCAAAAATATGGAAACAACCTAGATGCCCATCAACAGATGACTGGATAAACAAACTATGGTACATACACACGATGGAGTATTATGCAACGATAAAGAACAATGATGAATCTGTGAAGCATCTCACAGCATGAATGAATCTGGAGGGCATTATGCTGAGTGAAATAAGTCAGTCACAAAAGGACAAATATTATATGAGACAACTACTATAAAAACTCATGGAAAGGTTTACACACAAAAAGAAACAATCTTTGATGGTTAAGAGGGAGGGGAGAGGTAGGGATGGAAAAACACTAAATAGACAATAGACATGTTTAGAGAAGGGTAAGACAATACACAATACTGGGAGAGCTGGCACAGCTTGTACAAGGCAAGGTCATGGAAGCTCCACGGACACATCCAAACTCCCTGAGGGTCCGAATTGCTGGGCTGAAGGCTGTGGTGACCACGGTCTCTGGGAACATCTAGCTCAACTAGCATATCATAGTTTATAAAGAAAATGTTCTACATTCTACCTTAGTGAGTAGCGTCTGGGGCCTTAAAAGCCGTGAGCGGCCATCTAAGATACTCCACTGGTCTCACCCCTTCGGGAGCAAGGGAGAATGAAGAAAACTAAAGATACAAGGGAGAGATTAATCCAAAGGACTAATGGACAGCAACTATGATGGCCTCCACCACAATGAGCCCAGTACTACTAGATGGTTTCCAGCTACCACCACTGACTCCTCTGATAGGGATCACAATAGAGAGTCCCAGACAGAGCTGGAGAAAACGTAGAACAAAATTTAAATTCACAGAAAAAAGAACAGACTTACTGGTTTGACAGAGGCTGGAGGAATCCTGGAGACTGTGGTCCCTGGACACTTTGCTAATTCAGAACTGAAGCTACTTCCTAAGTCCACCTTTCAGCCAAAGATTAGACAGGACTATAAAACAAACAATAACACACATAGGGAAAGTGCTTCTTAGTTCAATCAAGTATACAAGATCAAATGGGCAATACCTGCCCAAAAGCAAAGACGAGAAGGCAGGAAGGGTGAGGAAAACTGGATGAATGGACATTGAGAACCCAGGGTGAAAAGGGAAAGGGTGGAGAAAGCTGACACATTGAGGGGATTGCAACCAATGTTACAAAACAATCTGCGTATAAATTTTTGAATGAAAAAGTAATTTGCACTGTAAAGTTTCACCTAAAATACAATAAAATAAAATAAAAATCACATCCAAATATCAGCAGAGGTAGGTTCACTCCTGAGGTTGCCATTATCAGTGGCTTTTATTATCCTTTATTGCAGACTGAAATATTCTTTGGATTGTGGGCTTTTTCTGGTCCTCCATTTCCCTGCAGGAGGCATGACAGAACATTCTGACTTCCAGTGGGACTCTCATGTGAAAGGGAGGTGATTTCCCTTCCAAGTGAGGAGCTACTTTCCTCTCCCTGTTATTTTTCTCTGTGGTGACTACAGGGCTTCCTCTAGCCTGTCATCACTTGCTAATAGTCTTTGGAAACTGGGAGGATGCTACAGACCCGTGGTGGGTAGCGAATGCGCTTTGGGTTGTTTTTCTAACAGAAAAATAGAAATAGAGAAAAACCTCATGACTTCTGCTCCTCGGATTCAAGCTCACTTGGCCTGACCTGAGGTAGATCCTGTGTCTCGGCCATGGGCAACACTTAGAGACCCAGAAGCATGGCTGTCAGCATCCCACCTTCCTGTTCTGTGCCTCTGTTCTCTTCCATCACACCCGCCCCCACCTCAGACACCCACAGTTTCCACCTTCCTCCCTTCCCCCGTTCCTCCTTTCTCAGGGAAGGAACTGAACATCATTTTGAGCCTGGGAATAATGCTTTTCAAATTTTACATCATAAGTCATTAGTGGGCGTTATGGATTGAACTGTGTCTCCCAAAAAGCTATGGTGAAGTCCTAACTCCTGTACCTGCGAATGTGACTCTGCTTGGGAACAGCGTGTTTCTTTTGTGATGTCAATGAGGTCTTGCCAGAGTAGGGTACATCCTAAACCACACCGCTGTGATTGGTGTTTTATAGAGGAGAGTACAGACACAGAGACATAACCAGAGTGAAGTGGTTACGTGACCAGGGAGATGTATCTGCAAGGAATAGCAAGCAGCTACTAGAAGCTAAAAGAACAAAGAATTTGGACTTCTAGTCTCTTCAGTTATGAGGAAATACATTTCTGCTCCTTAAAGACACTCACCTGTGGTATTTTTTGTAACTGCTGCACTAGGAAACGAGGACAGTGGGTCATGAAGTCAACTTAATAAGACCAGCTGTTCAACAACAAATAGAATTAAGTAGAATTAATTAATTAAGCATAGTCAAGGTAAGTGTTGTTATGTGGATCATATGCTAAATTATGATATAAAATGGATTTACTGTGGCTCAAGAGTTTGAAAGTCACTGACTTGGAGGCAAACCATTTGACTTTGATCAGGTTTCTTAAAACACTCTGAGCCTCCTTTCTTCAAATGTGAAATAAGGAGGATAATAAGGAATCACAGGGGGCTAAAATAAAACCATATATTTGAAAATAATTTGTTAAAGGGGAAGAGCCGTACAAATGTCAGTAGTTACTATTTTAAATCAGTGTATTTGCACATTTTGATCTTGATTCTAAAATGAACAGCTTCCTTCTCTGCGGAAGGAATTTCAACATCATTAGGAAAAACCTGGGTTACTGACAAGTGCCTGCTTCATCCACAGCAATGCAAGGGCTTCTGATAAGTTTACAATTAAAAAATTCAGGGGATGTCTTTGTAGTCTGCTTATGAAAGCATATTGTTACCTGACACCCTAGAAACAAATTTCACAGTTGTCATTTGTGTATAAATATCGTGCTGGTTACAGATGATTCTTGCCCAGATCATAGCGCAGATCTGTCCACATGCCTCCATAGCAATGTTCTGTTAACCACTGTACTTCCAGGTGCTAGATAAGTGCAAAACCAGGGAAAGGCAATGTCTTTACACAGAATACCCATTT
This sequence comes from Trichechus manatus latirostris, assembly GCF_000243295.1. Lineage (NCBI taxonomy): Eukaryota > Metazoa > Chordata > Mammalia > Sirenia > Trichechidae > Trichechus > Trichechus manatus. The sequence goes on along the minus strand of NW_004444138.1, from coordinate 2,137,788 downwards.
CACTAATTTAGACTGAACTTTCTCAAATTACTGAGCTAGGGATACCTAACCACAGAGCTGACGAGTGATGCTGAGTCACCCCTATTTCCTTCATTACCAAAAGACCAAGTTGGACGAGAGCCAGTCAGGGCAAACCCTCTTGCCCCTCACTGCGAGGTATGGAGTTACCTGTCTACTTCTTCTTCCCTCTCAAGATGAACCACTGCAACCAGCTTCCACGCCCCCTGCTCCCAGATCTAATCTACTCACTCGGCCCAGGTCATGAACAGCTTTCTGACACAAGAGTCCAGTAGTCATTTCTCAAGGGAAATCTTTGGGTCAGAAAAAATTAACATAGGAATGATGGGATGCTATAACTGCCTTTCTACAGCCCCAGGATTTATACTCCACCACCTGTCTGTCAGCCTGTTGTACCGTGTGCCTATGATGCTGGAAGCTATGCCACCAGTATTTCAACCACCAGGGTTACCCATGGTGGACAGGGTTCAGCAGAGCTTCTAGACTAAGACAGAGTAGCAAAAGAGACGTAGCAATCTACTTCCAAAAATTAGCCAATGAAAACCTTATGAAGCACAACAAAATACTGTCTGATATAGTACTAGAAGATGAGCCCCCTAGATTGGAAAATACTCAAACACACAGGGGCCACAACAATGTATTCGAACAATGAACAATGTACCTGAACATACCAACCATCGAGAAGATGGTACAGATGGGCAACATTTCATTCTGTTCTACATGGGCTTTCCAGAAGTCAAAGTCAACAACTAACAACAACACAACCCCTGGGGCCCAGGGGACCCTGTCCTTTGAATAGTGGATGGGATATAGGAGGAGAGCCACAGACTGAATAATCTGAAATGAATAACCTGGAAAGTCTACAACCACAAGGCAGAGGACACTCTCTCCTTGCATCACTAAGCTCCAACTCTCTGCTCATTCTTTCCTCTCAAGGTTTAACCATCTCTGTGACCATAGTGGTTCAGTGGGATTTTCAAGCCTCTGTAGTAAAGAACTTCTAAATGTTGGGATCTTGGTGGGAATGTGGATTCCTTCCTTATCTGCTCCAATAATAATACATAGTAGTAACAAGCAATGTAAATGACATTGATTTTTCTATTAAAAAGACAGCCATTTCCCAGCATTGTTCACAATAGCAAAAAGACGGAAACAACCTAGATGGCCATCAACAGGTGAATGGATAAACAAACTATGGTACATACACATAATGGAGTGTTATGCAACAATAAAGAACAAGGATGAATCTGTGAAGCATCTCATAACATGGATGAAACTGGAGGACATTATGCCGAGTGAAATAAGTCAATCACAAAAGGACAAATATTGTATGAGACCTCTATTGTAAAAACCCATGAAAAAATTTACACACAAAATTAACAATCTTTCTTGTTTATGAGGGATGGAGGGGAAATACTAGACAATAGATAAGTGGTAACTTTGGTGAAGGGTGAAACAGCACACAGTACTGGGGAAACCAGCACATCTTGTACAAGGAAAGGTCGTCAAGCTCCACAGACACATCCAAACTCCCTGAGGAACTGAATTGCTGGGCGGAGGGCTGTGGGGACCATGGTCTCGAGGAACATCTAGTTCAACTGGCGTAACGCAGTTTATAAAGACAATGTTCTACATTCTACCTTGGTGAGTACCGTCTGGGGTCTTAAAAGCCTGTGAGCAGCCATCTAAGATACTCCACTGGTCTCACCCCTTCAGGAACAAGGGAGAATGAAGAGAACAGGATACAAGGAGAAGATTAGTCCAAAGTACTAATGGATCACAGCTACCAAGGCCTCCACCAGACTGAGTCCAGTACAGCCAGATGGTGCCCGGCTACCACCACTGACTGCTCTGACCGGGATCACAACAGAAGTTTCTGGACAGAGCTGGAGAATGATGTAGAACAAAATTCTAACACACAAAAAAGACCAGATTTACTGGCCTGACAGAGACTGGAGAAACCCCGAGAGTACGGCCCCCGGACACCCTTTCAGCTCAGTGGTGAAGTCACTCTCAAGGTTCATGGTTCAGCCGGGGATTGGACAGCGCCATAAAACAAAACAGGACTAATGAGGCACAGCAGTCCAGGCACAAGGACTAGAAGGCAGAAGGAGACAGGAAAGCCGGTGATAGGGAACCCAAGGTTGAGTAAGGACAATGTTGACACGTAGTGGGGTTCTTAACCATTGTCATAGGGCAATATGTGTACCAACTGTTTAATGAGAAACTATTTTGTTCTGTAAACCTTCATCTAAAGTGAGAATAGCAGCACAACTGGAAGAACGTAATCGACATCACTGAGTTTTACATGTAGAAATTTTTGAAATGGTGTATCTTGGGCTATGTATATTTTCACAAAAAAAAAAAAGGCCCTCCAAGGGCGAGACGGGAGGGTGCTGACATGTCATGGGGTTGTTAACCAACGTCATAAAACAATATGTGTACTGACTGTTTAATGAGAAAATACTTGTTCTACAAACCTTCACCTAAAGTACAATTTAAAAAAAAGACAGCCATTTCCTATAAGAATTTTTGCTTTAAGTATTATTCCAAAATAAAATTCATTAAAAATAATGTTTAAAGTACCCTACCTCAAGCATTTGGTACCTTCTCTTCAGCCTTATGTTTCCTTCCCTTCACAATCAAACTTTCCAAATACATAGCCTGTCCTCACCATCTGTCCTGCTTCATCCATCAATTAATCCTCAACCTATCCCTATCGGACTTCCCTCCCACTGCTTATCTAAAATCCCTCTGTCAAATGTCACTAACAGCCTTCTTTGGGTCCAGAAAACATTAACATAGGAATATACATAACAGCTTCCACTCCCAAAATCTATCAAGAATATTACCTTTATGTTTGTTCCCTGCCTAAAATTTGGGTAACGAGTGAAGGAAGCATTGAGAGGTACTGGGAAAGGCAGAATAGAACATAAGCAACATTGAAGATGAGAGGTACTAGGGTAAAAGAAAAGGCCAAAAAGGGCTGCAATGGAGAGATTTTTGGAGAATTTGGAGAAAGGGGGTAGGTAGGGAACGTGGGATGCGGCAGTACAGAGAGTGAGGGGAGAAGATTCAAAATATTGATGGACATTATGACTGGAATTGTCTTTGGTGTTCCTTGAAAGACTTCAGTAAAGATTCAAATTGCCTGTTGGGTATCAGATCAGTGTTTCTCTGAATAATATGATATGACTGAGCCAAAGGGCACCTTGACTTTATGCAGGTTTTATCTTCCATGACCTCTTTGTGATGTTCGGCATTTTTGCCCCAGTTTTCCTTGTTGTGACCATCAGAGTCCTTGACGTCTAAGGTACACTCTCTGCTCCAGTTCTCCTCTCACCTCCCTCACTTTTCACTCAGACTCTGCTTTGTTAGCTCTTCTTCCCCTTCTGCTCTTAAAATTCAGGTGTGTTCTTATTTGACAAGGTCTCCCTTACCCACACCCAGGCTTATACGCAAATAATCCACAAATCCATATTGTCCTTCCACGTCTTTTGCCTAAGGTCCAGATCCACAGATACAAATGCCAACTGGACCTCCCACAGACATCTCAAACTTTGTTCTTCCTTTCAGACTGAATGGCCAAAAATCTACTCAGTCACACAAGCCATAGATGGATACCCATTGCCACCACTTTATCTACTGCCTCCAGGCACACTCAACTCCATTCCAGCCTGCACGCTGTCAGTCAGAAGAACTTTTTAAAATCACAGGTCTGATAGTATCACTCCAACGCCTCAAACCTTGCAGTGGCTCACCATTACTTCCACAATGCAGCCTACACACCTGCCCCAAGATGGTTCTGTGGAGACGCCATATTGGTTCAGATCTCCATGCTGTGCTTTCTGTCCAGGATGTCCATTGTCTACCTAATGAACTCCTATCAATTCATTTGGATCCAGGTCAAATGTTGCCCTTCACTGAAATTTCCTCGCTCTCTCCCCAACAAGTAGGCTTGCCCATCCTCCGTTTGTATCACCATAATCCCTTGCACCACCATAGCACCACCACATTATTGTTATTTGTTCATATATCTGTCTCTTCTTCATCATTGTAAGTGGTTTGAGGACAGGGAATATTTTACTCCTATTTGTTTAAATCTCAATACCGCAAACAGTACTTTATACATAGTAGATGCTCAATAAACATTGAATGAGTAAATAAAAAGTTGCTAAATGAATAAAATTACTCAAACCAACTATTACCTGAATATCTGCAGTGTACCTTTTGTGTATCTTGGTAAGCAGCAAATATGGTAACAGCATTAGATTGCATTCCGCCCACCAGCAACATTGCCTTGAGTTTCTCCTCTCTATGAGTGTTTTAAAGGCAAAATGTTTTTTCCTCATAATCTTTCCCCACTAGATGTTTATTTCTGTTTGGAGAAAACTCTAGAGGCAGGGACAGCTTCAAAGAGTAAACGACTGGTTCAAGGCCTGAAAAGAGTGGGGTGGCTCTTTCCATTCAGCTGTGTCCCACTCTTTCGCTTGGTATTATTGCCTGGTCTTACCTCTCTCTCAAGGGCTGCCTTCACTTCTTCAGCCACCTTTACTGCAACTAAGGCTTTTCAGTGGAGCTACAGAAGCTACAGGAATCCTGGTGGGGCAGTGGTTAAGTGCTTGGCTGCTACCCGAAAGATCAGCAGTTCGATCCCACCAGCCTCTCTGCAGGACAAAGACATGGCAGTCTGCTTCCGTAAAGATTTACAGACCTGGAAACTTTATGGGGCAGGTGGCAATGCCTCAGAATCAACTCAATGGCAGTGGGTTTGGTTTGATTTTCGGATGGACGCCACCTTCCCTGAAACCAAGTACCTTCCTGAAACCAAATGAGCTGGGTCTAACTAGGTAAGTTTGAAAGTAAAGAAAATGTAAATATCATCTTCTATTCGAATGCATATCACCTCCTTTGGTCTTTCCATATTTCTCACTTTAAAACAAAGGGTAGTTTGTTGGAGGAAGCAAGAAATGGGAGAGCCAAATGACCCCACCAGTTCTGAATGAGTTACATAATGGGAGTGAAGGGGAGTGTGGCTAAGACCATCAGAGGAGGTATTAACAGACCCAAGACCCAGATGCGAAGGAAATTCTTCCTCAGATATTCTGGTTTCTTCTGGAATCTGCTTCCAGCTTCTCTCACATTCACATCACTCCAGATCTGGCTAAAGATAATTTTGGCAGGAAATCCACAGGTTTTAATATGAAATGATTCATAATTAAAATATGACATTTTTTAAAGCTCATTGAAGTTGTTAAATACTAATAGGTTTGTTAGAGAGTTCCACTGTTCCATTTAAAGGAGCTTTTCAATTTTGTCACAGGTTTGGAGTACAGATTATTCTAGAACAGGCTGGAACCAGTTTCCCATAAAAGCCAAAACTGGCAATTTGCCTGAAGAATTATATGAGAATATATACAGTCGTCTCTTGGTATCCACGGGGGATAGGCTCCCCCCAGATACCAAAATCCACAGATGTTCAAGTTCCTTACAGAAAATGGCCTAGTATTTGTCTATAACCTATAAAAATCCTCTGGTATACTTTAAATCATCTCTATATTCCTTATAATACCTCATACAATATAATTGCTATGTAAATAGCTGTTAATGCTTACACTTAACACTTAATGTTTGTCAGTCTCTGCAAGCTCTAGGGAGTGCTAGAGGGAGACTGAGAATCTGTGAAATGGCAGGAGGCTACCACAGGGGATGCCTACACCCCACTTCATTCACATGGATTCAGTGTAGTGCTTGGGGTGCCACAAATTTAAGTTTTACTTTTTGGAACTTCCTCCCTCCATCCCCACCCCCCTACCCCCAATATTTTTGACCCACGGTTGGTTGAATCCGCAGGTATGGAACCCGCAGATACTAAGGACCAATTGTCTTCTGTTAGAATCATAAAAGGAAATAAAACAATGTATCAGTTGGATCAATAAGAACTCAAATTTATACGAAAACAAGAAACTTAATAAGCACCAATGTCAAAACCAATTCATTTTCATTTCTAAATCAGAATTGCTATTATTATAACTATTATAACTATATATGCACTTCTGAATATTGAATTGCTATTATTATAACTAATTATTATAACTACAACTATACACACTTCTGAATATTGATGCAATTGTGGACAGATTTAGGAGGAAAATGATAGGCCAACATTCTGATCACAAAGCAATAAAACTAGGAATAATAAATATAGATGTGCAATAACAGATCATTTATAAAACAATAAATAACACATATGATCCCTTAGGATGCATTCAAAGTTGTACTCAGAAGTAAATGCACAGCCTTAAATATTTTCATGATTAAAGGAAAAAGGACTAAGCTCTGAAACAATTTAGAAAACAAACAAATAATTACACAAAATAGCAGGAATTATAAAACGAACAGAAGGACTGGATTAACTCAAAACAAAAAAAAAATATTATTGATAAATGCACACACTCTCTCTAAAAATAGAATGAGCTTCAGCATAGCCAATAAAAATAGAAAGTGAGGGGAAAAAGAAAAATAAAATAAAATGAGAGACAGAAAATGTGAAACAACACAAACAGAATATAGTCAGCCACTTATCAGTCATGAGACTCTGGGCACATCTAACCTTAAACATTCAATTCTCTCTACAAATGAGAAATGGAAACCTTGCAAAATGGGAAAATAATACTAACTGCCTCCTATCATTTTTGTAAAATCACAAATGTCACTTCCTTTTTAAAACTCCTATCAGCTCCTAGAAATTAATCACAGGAGCTATTTGCAACAATTCTGCATCTGCATCAATTAATTTACCAAACCAATAAATAATTATGGAGCACACAGTGTGCAAGGATGACCAAGCTAAATTAGGGAATGACATGGCTCTGCAGAGGTTGCCGAGGACACAGAACAAGAGAGCAAACACCGTGGGCAGGATGAAGGTTACGACAGACACACACAACAGCTGCTGAGGGGGCCTAGAAAATTCTAAGCCATTCTAAGGACTTCTGTGGTTTTTGTTTGCTTGATTGATAAACCCTACATCCCACTTGACATCTTCTCAGGAAGTAATCACTTTATATGTTCTAATTAGCTCTACTGCTGAGGGTGATGCTCCAATTCCATCTTCAAAATAATACAATTCATAGAAATTGGTAAAAGGCCAAGGTCTTCAATCTTGGAAGTGGAATTGACATGGCTGGTCAGGGCAGCTGGTGTGGAATAATTTGACAGGGCTCAAAATGTCTTCACAGGGACAGAAAATATGTCCTCATGGGGCAGTTTTGTGCTACAAGAAGGGATGATTTGGCTAGAATCTGCCTGCAGAAAGGGGGACGCTGAGAAGGTAAAAGCGAGACAAAGTCTATGAACAGAACAATGAAGGGCAAAGAATTGCATTTTGAAAACCAGGGGCAGGCGGACAAAAACAGAAGTGAAAAAGGATCAATCGGATATATAAGAGGAAAATCCAATTAATGTCCCAATAGTGGCTAACACTTATTAACACTGGCTGTGTGCCAGGCACTGTTCTAAGCACTCTACATGTGATTACTCCTTTAAGTCTCACACCACGTGAAGGAGGTGGACATTAATTTCCTCTTTTACCAATGGGAAACCCATGGGTGAAGTAACTTGCCCCCAGGTTCGAGAGTGAGTTATAAGTCAAAGACGGCATCAAAACCAAGCAAACGCACCTCAGAGTCCACACTCCTAAACCTTGCACATGACATGTTCCATAAATACTCATTGACTGGGTAAATCAACTGATGCAGAATTATTGCCGGTATCTTTCATGATTAAGTTCTGGCAGCTTAGTTTATTTTAGAGAGTGTGTATTTATCAGTAATATTTTGTACTATCCATCTCAGGTGTTACAGAGGAGTGTGCCAGGGACCAAAGGAGTCTCAGGAAGAGAGGATTGGTTACCAACGTTAACCCTAGGGAGAATTTAGGGGCAAGAAGCTCTCAGACGTCCAAAATGCAGCTTCACTGGAGTTAATATTATAGCTGGAACTCAGAAAGCAGACTACCATGGGGCAATTCTACTCTGACCTATAGGGTCACAGTGAGTTGGAATCAACTCGACGGCAACGGGTTTGGTTTAGTTTTTATACTATACTTTTAACAAACTGCTGAAAAAGGAAAGAAAATGATCAAAGGTGGAAGGGAGGCTACAATCAGAGCTACAGCATTCATGGAGTCCTTCCTGTTGGTGGCGGCAGTTTTCTAGACATCAAGAGGACCTCTGTGTCTTTGGGGGTGGTGGAGCGGGGTGGGTAGGGATGAAAAATGCTTCCACTGTCAAATAAATTGGGGAATCACAGGATGAAACAAAATTAAACAGGCCTCTTTCCGGCAGGACTTTCTGAAACCTTACAAAGTTAACGTGCAGAACGAATCTCAAAAAAGAAGATTTATATGCAGGGTTGCCCAAACTCATCTGATGCTAACAATTTTGTGAGTAACACACCCTACAGACTAATAAGGAAATCAAACAGAGAGCAAGGAAAGCTGGACAGAGGGGGGCTACAGCTGGGTCATGAGCACAAGTGAGGGGCGTCAACAGGACTCTGTGAATATAAGTCACTAGGAACTGACCAGAGCCATGCTGGCTCAGTGGTTAAGAGCTCAGCTGCTAACCAAAAGGTCAGCAGTTCGAATCCAACAGCCGCTCCTTGGAAACCCTATGGGGCAGTTCTCTGTCCTATAGGGTGGCCATGAGTCAGAATCGACTCAACAGCAACAGGTAGTAGTAGGTAGTAGGAACAGACCGCATATGAAAAATGCTCTTCTAACATCCTAACTCTTCTTTTCCACCCATTTAACTTTCCCACATGATGTGTTTTCTGCATTATCAGTTTTCATTAGCCTCAAAAGCTGCCTCCGTTCTACTGGAGGAATTAACACTCACAAACCACTTTGCCTTTTTGTGCTACAGGTTGTCACAGATGGACAAAGAAAGGGCTTCCATGAGTCCAGTGAAAGCAGGGTAT
>NW_004444138.1:2064366-2128689 GCF_000243295.1 Trichechus manatus latirostris | reverse complement strand
CCACCACACCAAACATCAGTTATTTATGGACTCCCCAGAAAACTTTGAAAGTAGAGCTGTGAAACATTCATGACAGACAGTATTGCTGGAATGCCAAATGGTGTCCTCCTGTTAACACCTCCACCTTCATAAGGCCAGTTCTCTACCATTTGCCTCATTCAAATATCTCAATTCCTTAATTCATGTCCAATTGTGATAGTCACCTGCTTCTCTCCAAAGATATCCAACACTGGGCATTATGCCAGACTTCATGCAACAGGTACATACAGTTCTTATTTAACATCAGTCAATCAAAATGTTTGTCTTAGTATATAGTATTTTACCTTTCTATGCATATTAAACACTTAAGAAACACTTCCGAACCTGCAATGTTGTCATGAGCGTCACAAAGTAGTAGGTGCGTGCATTATTACAAACCATTGTTTACCTCAAATTTTTAATATAATAGGCTTTATGGCAATCTGTTCTTAAGTACGAGTTGTCCAGAAGTCAGATGTTCGTAACCTAGGGACTGCCTGTATCTCCAACAACCAGGATTTATCACAAAGAAAAAGCAGATGTAGTGGCTAGACTAAGAGGATCAACTTACTCTCATTAAGAGTTCTTAAAGAAAAGAGCATGGGAAGAAATTCAGAGAAGAAATATATAAAGATGTATCAGCTGAGAATTTTGCAGAATTGAAGATAACCAACCAGTTGCCCTTGAGTCAATTCCAACTCATGACGACCCTCTGTGCTGCAGAGTAGAACTGTGCGCCACAGGATTTTCAATGGCTGTGATCTTTCGGAAGTAAATTCCCAGGATTTTCTTCCAAGGTACCTCTGGGTGGACACAAACCACCAACCTTTTGGTTAGTAGCTGAATGCTTAAGTGTTTGCACCACCCAGGGACTCCAGATATGAATCCTTAAATCAAAACTGTACCTTTAGTACCAGCATGATAAATAAAGATAAATATATACCTGGACACACTGTAGTGAAACTGCAGAACATCAGGGATAAGGGTAAAGTCCTAAAAGCGATCCAAAAAAACACACATTATTTACAAAAGACCAACAATTAGAGTAACAGCAACTTCTCATGAGCGCTAACACAAGCCAGATACAACGAAGTGATCTTCAAAACACTGGAGGGAAATAATTGCCAATCTAGAATTTTGTACGCAGTTAAACTGAGATGCAAAAGTAAGTCCCTTAGCTAAGACATTTTCAGACACACAAATAGTAAGAAAGCTTATCCTCACCCCATGTTGTGGGGATATATGCCATTTAAACATGGCTGCACTATTGACAACTGCAGCCCCCACAGGCCTCTTTGCTGTATACGACATGTTGGAGACTTGTCAGCAATGAGAAAGAGATTAGGCACTACCTGTTTTCCCAAACCTATTGTCCTGTTACTGATTGGCTTGTTTACCTGAATTCCTTCTCCCTTGCCCGAAACTTATTGTTACTCACCCAAAGCCCATTGTTCTGTTATTTGTTTCACTGCTTGCTGTATTGACTATAAAATAAACTCCTGGGACTGAAGCTGGGGTTGGACTCCTCAGAGTGACCCTCCTGGCCCCACTTCTCTGTAAGAGTTGTGGCATTGGTTACTGTCTCCGCCACCCCGACAATCGCCGCCACTGTGACACCATGTATCCTCATGAAAGAATTATTATTGGATGCACTTCAGCAAGAAGATATGTAACCCAGTCAAGGGTTATAGGATGCATAAATGAGCATAAAAATTGATCATATATGTGATTAAATTCAAATAAATTTATGTCTTTAAAAATAACTGATTTTTCATGTTTAAGAAGTTAAAGCCAAACACTAGGCAACAGTAACAAAATGAGGGAGAGAGGTTGTTCAATGATTAAGGTGTGTTAATAATGTCCTTATCATGATAGGGAAAATGCCAGAAATACAAAACACTTTAGATTATATATGGTTAAAGTATATGCCTCAAAATTAAGGAAAATTGCTGAAAGAATGGAAATGCATTCTATAGCTTGCAAACCAGCAAAAGGAGAAAAAATGGGAGTACAGAAAACTTTATCAATCTAACAAGGAAACAAAAAAAAAAAAAGTGAGAGAGAGAACTAAACAAAAAAGTAGTCAAAGACAAAACCCAATGAGATAATAGAATTAAGTCAAAATGTCTCAGAAATCAGACTTACTGTAAATGGATTAAGCTCATTTACTTAAAAACAGAAATTATCAGACTGGAAAAAATTCATCTATATGCAGCTTAAAAATGACACATCCAAAATAAAGATACAAAGATAGGTTGGAGAAGATATATCTGAAAATATTAGTGTGAAAAAAAAGAACCCCAGTGGAGCGTTACTAATGTTAAGTTGAAAAAGTACTCAAGCAAAAAAGCATCAGGATGATACAGCAGTTCCTCATATTATAAGAGCACTATAATACAGATCTTTGATAAACCTGTAAGCCTCTAGCAACACAGCAACAAAACATATAACACAAAACTGACAATATTACAAAAAGAAATTGTATTTTTACACACTCCTTTCAGAAATGTAAAATTCAAAGAGATGAAAAATTAGTAAAAGTAAACATTTGAGAAGAAATTTAATTACCTTCATTTAAGAAATACGTGGACAGCCCTGCACCCAAAAAACAAAGAATAAACATTCTTTTCAATTTTACATGTATCATTCATCAGAATTAAAAATCAGCAATAAAAACAGGCAAAAAAAATGTATGTTTTGAAGCTTTCAATTGCTCTCCTAAAGTAATATGTGACACAGTGGCCTCTTTAAACCAAAAAGCAATGAAAAAACAACATATCAGAACCTGTGGAATACAATTAAAAAATTATTTAGGGATAAATTTATAGCACTGACTTTAAACACAAAGATTTAATATACATTAATTAAGCATGTAATTCAAGAAGCTGGAAAAAGAACAATTAACATAAAGAAAGTAGGGAAAGGGAAAACAGGATATGACTAGAAAGTAAAAGTAGTGAAATAATAATGAATACAAAGAAAACATCGACAAATTCAAAACTGTTCCTTTTAAAAAAAACTAATTAAATAAAGCTCTAGAAAGAGTTAACAAGAAAAGAGAAAAGGGGCATAAATAAACAATACTAAAAATGAAAAGAGTACACAATCACAGAGAAGTATAATTTTTTTAAATCATAAGGGAATAGTAGGAACAACTTTATGTGGACAAATTTCAAAATGTAGATGTACTAAATCTGTAGCAAACCTTACAAAGTTCATCGAAGAGGAAACACAGCCTGAATAAACAAATAGCATTGAAAGGCAAGTAATCAAAAGTCCACCCACCTCCACCCTAAGAGACAATAAGCCAGACAGATATAGAGGTGAGATTTACCAAACTTTACAGGAGCAACAACAGCATAAAAGCAACAAGAAAAATCCCTTTTTCGTATAAGCTGTTTCAGAGAATGGAAAAATTACTCAAATTCACGTAAAGATAGTAAAAGAAAAAAAATTGTGAACAAGTTCTCTTTTGAACATGAATATGATGTTTCTAAAAAAAATCATAATATTCTATGTTACTAAAGGAGAAAAAGAAATCCATAATTACCTCAAAAGATGCAAATAAAAGAATCAGTAAATTCAACAATAATTTATAATAAAGAAGGGAACTTCCTTAATTTGATAAAAAGGTATCCCTTATACACTTAAAACAATATCATACTTAATAATGAAACTGAAAAGCGTTCCCATGAAGGTCAAGATCAAGATAAGGATACCCATGATCACTGCTTTTATTCAACACTGTACTAAAGGTCCTAGCCAGAGTAGAAAAGGAAATAAGAGATATCAGAATTGAATAAGAATGAACCAAACTATACTTATTTGCTGACAATATGATTGTTTTATCTCACCGGATTGGCTAGGTTATACTACAGTAGCAAACAATCTCAAAACCTCAGGATCTTAACACAACAGAAGTTTGTTTTCACATAGGCAATGTCCATTGCTGACCTAGGCTACTCTTCAAGGCCGCTGTCCTTCATGTGTTCATTTCTCACTTGATGCTGTTTTGATCTTCTGGTGTGTTCATATTCCCATGTGCTCACACAAGCAGAGCAAAAGAGAGCTGGAAAATCAAGTACCTGCAATTAGGTGTTTTAGCACTCATTTCAACTCCCATTTTATTGGCTGGAAAAAGCCAGATGGCCATTCCTAACTTCAAGAGATTGGAGAAGTAAAGTCCTCCCCCTCACACTAGGAAGACTCAAATAATCAAAATACATAACTCAATTAGCTACATAAGATATTCAAGAGAATCTACACAGAAGCTATTAGAACCAATAAGAAAGTTAATCAATATTATCCAACTTCTATGGTATTCTTACCAAAAATACATCACCTCAATATAATCATGAGAAAACATCAGACAAATCCAAACTGAAGAATATTCTACAAAATAACTGTGCTGGACTCTTCCAAAATGGAAGACTGAGAAACTGTCACAGATCGAAGGACAGAAAGGCAACATGACAACTAAATGCAATATGGGGTGCTGGCTGAGATCCTGGACCACAAACAGGTCATTAGAAGGAAAACTGGCAAAATTCAATCAAGGTCCATGGATTATTTAAGAGTACTTCATCAATGTTAACTTCCTGCTCTCAAAATTGAACTAGGGTTATATAAGATGTAAACATCAGGGGAAGCTAGGTGAAAAGCATACAGGAACTCTCTGAATAATTTTTTCAACTTTTCTGTAAATCTAGAATTATTTCAGAATAGAAGTTTTTAAAAAGTAGCAGCAACAATAACAACATAACAAAAATTTAATCAACAAGAACATCCAAAACTAAGGTAGGTACTAAGGACTAAGTCTAACAAAAGTTGTCCAAGACTTTAGATTATCTTGCTGAAAAGTTCCTGCTTTTTGACTCTAAATAATCTCTTCTCAGCTCCAGCAAATGGAGCACTTTGTAACTGCCTGGTTGCCCTGTACTACCCTGACGGGTAAAATTCTCCAGATGAAAATAGGGGAAGGAGCTCCCCTTCTCTACTGCCTTCTTCAGAATTCACTTTAGATAACTTGTAAATTCTTTGTCTTTCTAAAAAGTATGTACATGTAACTTCTGATAATTCTCTTCTACCTTACTGTATTTCCTGCAAGGAGATTAGCATGAACTCAGATGGTTCAGACCTATCTCCAGGCTAAAAGGATTAGAAAATTAACAATTATTTTTAAAATATAAGTGTACTGATTGTACCACTTAACCTATATAATGGTTAAGATTTCTTTCTTTTTTTGCAATCTCTTTAGCAGAATGCCTGAGATGCATCACATTCTGCTTTAATGTTTATTCAGCAATAAAACTTTTCTTTCTCTTCTAATTTTGTGGAGGGGTTTTCTGGGTTGGAAATAGATTTTGTTTTTAGTAACTTGTCTCCCAACAAGGTCAAAGGAGAAATCAAATGTACAATAACAGATTATTTCTAAAACAGTAAGTACTACATATGATAGTTTAGGATGCGTTCAGAGTTGTACTCAGAAGCAAATGCCTTAAGTATTTTCATCATTAAAGGAAAAAGAAAAAAGGACTAAGCACTCAAGGGATTAAGAAAAAAATATATAGAAAATAGTGGGAATAATAAAACTAAAAAGAGAATTGAATTAATTCAAAAATTCAAGCAAAATATTATGATAAATACACACATACATGCTATTTAAAAGAGTAAGATTCAGCATAAGCCAATAAAAATAGAAAAAAGGAAAAAACAGAAATGTGTGATGACACATACAGAACGCAGTTACCACTTATTAGTCACAAGACCTCGGGCATATCTAACGTTAAAGTTTTCTCTGTAAATGAGAAACAGAAACTTATAAAATTGAAACTACCTTCTTTTTCGTGAAACCGCACATCACTTCTTTTGAAACCTTCTATTTATTGCCTCCTAGAAAATAATCATAGGAGCTATTTGCAATAATTCTGCATCTGCATCAATTAATTTACTCAACCCATGAGTTCTCAGTGAGTGGGGATCCACTCTAAGACAACCACCACAATCCAATCGATAAATATTTATGCAGCACGTATTATGAAACAATGAAAAAGGTAAATTAGAAAAGGACTGGGCTCTCTAGAGGTTTGCAAGAGAATGCACACAAACATTAAAGGCAGAATGAAGTCTTACAACAGAAGGTGCTGAGACCATTCCAAAGACTTTTAGAATATTCTAGACCATTCCAAAAACTTCTGTGGTTTTTGTTTGATTGAGAAAGCCTGACATCATTTTTGTACATCTGCTCAGGAAGCACTTTACACGCTCCCTTAATGCTCTACTAAAAATACACCAAACCCATTGCGGTTGAGTGGATGCCACCTGCTGAGGGTGATACTGTGATTCCACCTTCAAAATAATGCATTTCATAGGAATTAGTGGAAGGTCAAAGTCTACAGTCTTTAAAGTGAAAGTGACATGACCGTGTACAAGCTGGTGAGAGGGCACCTGGTGTGGGATGGACTGACAGGGGTCAGAACGTCCTCCAGAAAATGTGTCCTCATGGGGCAGTTCTGTGCTACAAGAAGCCTCCTACTGAAATGTAGAGGAGTGATTTGGCTAGAACTTGCCTGCATAAAGGGGGGTATTGAGATGGTAAGAGTGAGACATAGTCCATGAACAGAGCGATAAAGAGGAAAGAACTGCATTTTGAAAACCAGGGACAGGAGGACAAAAATGGAGGTGAAAAAGGATCAATCAGATATACAAGGGGAAAACCAGATTAATGTTTCAATAAGCTTGCTATCGTTGTTGTTAGCTGCCACTAAGTTGGTCCACGACTCATGGCAATCCCACGCGCCATGGAAGGAAACTATGTCCGGTTCTGCACCATCCCCACGATTGGCTGAGGATCAGACCTTTATGATCCATAGGGTTTTCATTGGCTGGTTTTTCATAAGTAGATCACCAGGACTTGCTTCCTAGTCTGTCTTAGTCTGGAAGCTCTACTGAAACCTGTTCAGCATCACAGCAACACACAAGCCTCCACCGACAGATGGGTAGTGGCTGCACATGACGTGCATGGGCTGGAATTGAACCAGGTCTCCCACATGGAAGATAATGTCTAACACTAACTCTGGCTGTGTGCCACTAAGCATTCTGCATGTGATGACTCCTTTAAACCTCACAACATGTGTAAGAGTTAGGTGCTAATGTCCTCTTTTACTAATGAGAAACCCATGGGTAAAGTAACTTGCCCCTGGGTCCTAGAGTGAGTTAGAGGTCAAAGACAGCATTGAAGTCAGGCAAATGTACCCCAGAGTCCACACTCCTAAACCTTGCACAGGACGTGCTCCATAAATACTTAACTGACTGGGTAAATAAACTGATACAGAACGACTGCCAGTATCTCCTATGATTAATTTCTAGAAGGCAACAGAAGTTTTGAAAAAGGAAGTTACATTTGTGATTTCACTAACATGTTAGGAGGGAGTTAGTATTATTTTCACATTTAACAAGTTTTCCATTTCTCATTTGTCGAGAAAAGTGAGTCTTTAAGGTTAGATATGCCCAGAATCTCATGACTAGTAAGTGGATGACAATATTCTATAGGTCATTTCACATTTTTCCATTTTATTCTTTTTTTTTTTTTTTCACTTTCTACTTTTGTTGGCTATTCTGGAGTTCAGTCTAGAGAGTGTGTATGCGTGTATTTATCGGTAATATTTTGCACTACCTATCTTGGGTGTCACAGAGAAATGTCCCAGGGACCAAAGGAGCTTTAAGAAGAAAGGATTTATTATCAACATCAATCCTGAGAAGAATTTAAGAACAAGAAGCTCTCAGACGTCCAAAATGCAGCCTCAGTGGAGTTACTGTGGCTGGAAATCAGAAAGTAGATTACAATTCTTTAGAAAAGAAAAGGAGGACCAACAGCTTAGGAGATGTGGAATGTGGAAAGGGGTGGGAAAGAGTAGTGCTGTCTGAGAACAGGACAGACATTAGACATCAGCACTGCACCCTCAGTCTAAAATGTAAAACACAGGTCTGTCCAAAAATAACCCAAAGGAAATTAGTCATTTGCAGGTAGTTCCGTTATTTTTCAGGCAAAAGATTTTCTCATCTGTGAGGGAGCCAGCTGCTAAACTGAGTCTTGGAGTAGAAGAAAACAGGATTTACAAAAGAGGGGGAATTGGGGAGAAAAAAGCTGCAGGCTTGCAGCAGAATCTTACTTGCACATTTTTTGGGAGGTAAACTGATTGACAGGTCCCTGGGTGGAACAAAAGGTTTTCATTCCGCTACCAACCAAAAGGCTGGCAGCTCAAATTCACTCAGTGGCACCTCAAAAGAAAGGCCTAGTGATCTGCTTCCATAAAGATTATAGCCAAGAAAACCCTACGCAGCAGTTCCACTCTGTGACACACGGGGTCACTATGAGGTGGAGGTGAACTTGACAGCAGCGAACCAAAAAAATAATGATAATAATTATCTAGCCACGAGCAAAGAGGTAATTTGGCAACTGAAAATACATGGTTTGTGTCAGATGCACTTTAGTCCTCAAGGTGACATTTTTGCTTTTTAACATTTTAAAGAGGTCTTCTGCAGCATAATTTGTCCACTGCAATATGGGGATACTGCACGGTTTAAAATCAGAAAAGGTGTCTGTCAGGGTTGTATCCTTTCACCATACTTATTCAATCTGTACGCTGACCAAATAATCTGAGAAGCCGGACTATATGAAGAAGAATGCAGCATCAAGATAGGAGAAAGAGTCATTAACAACTTGTGTTGTGCAGATGACACAACCTTGCTTGCTGAAAGTGAAAAGGACTTGAAGCACTTACTGATGAAGATCAAAGACCACAGCCTTCAGTATGGATTACACCTCAACATAAAAAAATTCTCACAACTGGACCAATAAGCAACATCATAATAAACAGAGAAAATACTGAAGTTGTCAAGGATTTCATTTTACCTGGATCCAAAATCAACACCCATGGAAAAGGCAGTCAATAAATCAAACAACATAGTGCATTGGGCAAGTCTGCTGCAAAAGACCTCTTTAAAGTGTTAAAAAGCAAAGCTGTTGGAAGAGGCTGCATAGGCCCGGCTCAATATTATTTACTCCCCATTGCTAACCCCCCTTACGTGATGGCCTAGAGATAACTGAAGAAGTTTATTCTAACAGACCAGATCTCTCAGATGTTCTTGACTAACCCAGAGACCGAAATGTATACAGATGGCAGTAGCTTTCTATATGATGGATGCCACAAGGCAGGATATGCGGTGGCGACACAAACTGAGGTCTTAGAGGCAGCTTCACTTCCTGCTGGCACTTTGGCTCAAAAATAGTTCTCGGGCAGGCCTTGCAACTAGGAGTAGGAAGATGCACAACTGTGTATACTGATAATAAATATGCCCATCTCGTCCTTTACTCACACGGTGTCTTGTAGAAAGAACCAGGACTTCTGACATCTGCCAACAAAGAAATAAAACATGTACCAGGAATCCTAGAACTCCTGAAGGCAGTCAATGATCCCCTTCAGGTGGCAGTGGTATAATGCCCCAGACACTGGAAATTTTAAATATCTGCTGTTTTTTTGTAGACACGTACTCAGGGTGGGTGGAGGCTTTCCTCTGTCAAACCGAACAAGCCCAAGAAGTGACCAAGGCGTTACTCAAAGAAATCATACCCCATTTTGATCTTCCAATCTCAGCAGAGCGACAACAGGAGAGCTTTTATGGCAACAGTCACCCAAGAAGTCAATAAGGTTTTAGATATAAATTGGAAATTACACTCAGCCTAGAGACCACAATGGACTGGATAGAACAAAAAGATTAACCATACTCTAAAAAACTCCTTGGCAAGACTTTGCTAAGAGACAAGCTCCATTTAGATACAAGTTCTCCCCATTGCCCTGCTCAGAATCCCGGTAGCCCCTCAAAGAGGGCTCAAACTGAGCCCTTACAAATTAATATATGGGAGACCATTCCTGAAAAAGTTGACTTACCCCCACCTCAATGATGACCAAGGTAGAGAAAAGAGACTGGGTCCGTTCTCTGAGAGCTGTCATAAATACTGTTAATCAGTATGCTTCTTCTCATTTGTCTTTTCCTTCTGACACTCCCCTTCACAGGTTCCAACCCAAGGATCGGACTTCAGGTCCTGCTGAAAACCTGAAAGAATCAACCCCCGGAAGATCAACTGGCCCCTCAGTGGGAGGGACCTTTTGAAGTTGTCCTGACCACCACTTGTCTCTGAAATTAACAGGAGTAGCTGCATGGGTGCATCACTCCAGAGTAAAAAGCAGCCCCGCCAAAAGAAGAGAAAGAAGCAGAAAACAAAGAGCCACCATACTCTTGTACTCCAACTCAGGGCCTCAAGTACAAGTTCAAGAAGCCTACAACACAATGACTTTGACCTTATTTCCCTCTATCTTTCTGTTTTTCCAGGAGACCTGGACAGAAAAGATGCCGGTGATCCTACAGGCAAAGCGGACACTGACCCTGCAAGCTGGGGACACTCTGACCCTCCCATGCGTAGTCTCAACTCTAACTCCAGTAGATCCAGTTAAGTGGGCCATAGAAGAGCCTGAAAGAGGAACCTTAAGAATAGTGATTATTCTAGTTTGTTTTTTTGTTCCCTGTTTTATGAGACTATTAACAAAAGGAATTACAAATACTCTTAAGGCTAAAAAAATTTTTACCCTGGTAAGTTGGGAGGCCTCTTTTTCAAGCTCTGAGGATGAATGTTATCTAAGTCACCAAGATGCAGCCAATTTCCACTCTAACTCACCCCCGTCTGTGGCCCCTAGTCGATATCAGGACGCCCATAACCAGCAAGAAGTTGCCAGAAAAGACACGATGCCCTGCTTCCCAAGACTGAGAAACTTCCAATAAAAGGGAGGATTGGAAGAGGCTGCACAGGCCTGGCTCGTTACTATTTATTCCCCACATTGTCTCATGATCTTGTTTCTCCAGCCTCTACAAAAGGTTTAAGATTAACCGATGTTCCTCCATGGAGGGTGGAAAACAAGTGATAATGATCTAAGAGTGACAAACCGAACAAAGCAGCCATCTTGGGACAAGAAAACCTCGATGTCGCCAGATAACCCCCAAGAAAAGATTAACTCATCTGGGACGAGGCCACCTCAAGGGGGAACTAACACGAACTTCTAAGACCCATAATCCTGTCCCTATAAAAGCCTTCAGCCGATCTCCAGTGGGGGAGATGAGTTTTTTGGAGGAATCTAGTCCCCTCTGTCTCCTACATATAGATATATAATAAAACCCTTGCTGCTCACCTCACCCCATCTCAGAATTGGCTATTGCGGCAGGTGGCTCCAATCCGCGCTATTGCAATAACACTGTCACCTTGAAGACTAAGGTGCGCCTTACCCCAACCATGGTATTTTCAATCGCCTCATATGCATGCTGAAGCTGGACAATGAATAAGGAAAACTGACGAAGAATTGATGCCTTTGAATTATGGTGTTGGTGAAGAATACTGAATATACCATGGACTGTGGGAAGAATGAACAAATCTGTCCTGGAAGAAGTACAACCAGAGTGCTCCTTAGAAGCTACGATAGTGAGACTGTGTCTCACATACTTTGGACATGTTATTACGAAGGCCCAGTCCCTGAGGAAGGACATCATGCTTGGTAAAGTAGAGGGTCTGTGAAAAAGAAGAAAACCCTCAAGATGATTGACACAGTAGCTTCAATAATGGGCTCAAGAACAGCAATGATTGTGAGGATGGCGCAAGACCAGGCAGTGTTTCATTCTGTGGTACCTAGGGTCACTGTGAGTTGGAACAACTCAACGGCACCTAACAACAACAGATATTTACCACAATTTTATTTTAAAAAAATCTCAGGAAAAATGTATGTTTTGAAACTGTCAAATGCTCCGCTAAAATAATTTAGGATACAATGGACAATTTAAACCAAATAGCAATGGAAGAACAATGTATCAAAACCTGTGGAATGCAGCTAACAAATTACCTAGGACTACCATTGAATTAAACACAAAGATTTAAAATAAGTTAAGAAAGCATGTAATTCAAGACGCCAGAAAAAAAAATAAAGAAAGTAGGAAATGAGGATCTGAGTAAAAAGTAATGAAATGAAGAATAAAACAACCAAGGAAAAGACCAACAAATTCAAAACTGTTTCTTAAAAAAAAAATAATAACACTTTCCCAAGATTTAACAAGAAAAAAGGGACATAAATAAACAATATTAAAAATGAAGAATCTATAGCCACAGAAAATTAGAAATTTTTAAAATCACAAGAGAATACTACAAACTACTTTATGTCAATAAATTTCAAAATTTGGATAAAACAATTTTGTAGCAAACCATGAGTTAACAAGTTCATTGCAGAAGAAATATTATCTGAATAGACAAATAACAAACTTTGAATCTGTAATCAAAAGTCCACATGCCCCCATCCTAAAAAACAAGCCAGACAGATTCATAGATTAACTTTGCCAAATATTGAAGGAACAACCAAAAAAAAATTCCTTTTTTGTACAAGCTGTCTCAGAGAATGAAAAATTATTCAACTTTAGATAAAGATAGGAAAAGAAAAAAATTATAAACATTTTCTGTTATGGATTAAATTGTGTCCCCCCAAAATGTGCGCCAACTTGGCTGGGCCATGATTCCCAGTACTGTGCGGTTGTCCTCCATTTTGTCATATGATGTGATTTTCCTATGTGTTGTAATCCGAACTCTGTGATGTTAATGAGATAGGATTAGAGGCAGTTATGTTAACAAGGCAGGACACAATCTATGGGGTTAGGTTGTGTCTGAGTCAATCTGTTTTGAGATAATAAAAGACAGAAGCAAGCCGAGAGGAGAGGGATTTCATGCCACCAAGAAAGAAGCACCAGGAATGGAGCACGACCTTTGGACCTGGGATCCTACGCTGAGTAGCTCCTAGATCAGGGGAAAGGAAGATTGATGACAAGGACCTTCCCCTAGAGCCGAAGAGAGAGAAAGCCTTCCCCTGGAGTTGGCACCCTGAATTCAGACTTTTAGCCTCCTAAAGAGTGAGAGAATAAATTTCTCTTTGTTACAGCCATTCACTTGTGGTACTTCTGTTACAGCAGCTCTAGATAACTAAGACAATTTCTCTTTTGAACATGAACATGAAGTTTCTAAATAAAATATCATAAATTTTATTAATACACTGTATCAGTAAATTAAAGGAGAAAATATATACAGGTTTATCTCAAAAGAAGGGATCTGTAAATTCAACAATTTATAATAAAAAGAGAATTTCCTTAATTTGAAAAAAGTATCCTATCAAACACTTAAAACAACATCATACTTAATAGTGAAACTTAAAAGCATTCCCATGAAGGTCAAGATCAAGACAAGGATGCCCATATCACTGCTTTTATTCAGCATTGTACTAGAGATCCTAGTCAATACAATAAGACCAAAAAAGGAAATAAGAGATATAAGAGTTGTAAGAGAAGAACCCAAACTATCCTATATGCTGATAATATGATTGTTTTATCAGACCAGATAGGCTAGGTTATGCCACAGTGGCAAACAATCTCAAAATCACAGAATCTTAACACTACAAAAGTTTATCTTCACATAGGCAATGTCCATTGCTGATCTAGCCTGTCTTCAAGGCAGCTGTCTTTGTAAACGTTGATTCATCATGTTATGCTATTTTTATCTTATGGCATGTTCATATTCACATGTGCTTACATCAGCAGAGCAAAAGAGTCCTGGAAAATCAAGTACCCGCAATTAAATGTTTCGGCACACATCACTTCAGCTCCTATTTTATTGAACAGAAAAAGGGCCATGCATAACTTCAAAAGATTGGGGAAGTAAAATCCTCCCCCACATTGCTTTTACAGTTGCCACTGAGTGGATTCCAACTCATGGTGACCCATGGGTGTCAGATAACTGTTCCACAGGGTTTCTAATGGCTGATTTTTTTCAGAAGTAGTCCACCAGATCTTTCTTCTCAGGTGCCTCTGGGTGGACTCCAACCTCCAACCTTTCAGCTAGCAGCCAAGTGCATTAACCATTTGCACCCCCCAGGGACTCCCCTTGACATGCTATGAAGACACAAATAACCAAACTGTATAATACAATTATCTACATGAGGCATTCAAAAGAACCTACATAAAAGCTATTAGAACCTACAGGAAAGTTTACCAACATTAACAAACTTCTATTTGTATTAAAATCAGGAAAGGTGTGCAGCAGGATTGTATCATTTTGCCATACTCATTCAATCTGTACGCTGAGCAAATAATAGGAGAAGCTATATGAAGAAGAATGCTGTATCAGGATTGGAGGAAAACTCATTAACAATCTGCAATATGCAAATAACACAACCCTGCTTGCTAAAAGCCAAGATTTACTGATGAAGTTCAAAGACTACAGCCTTCAGTATGGATTACACCTCAACATAAAGAAAACAAAAATCCTCACAAGTGGACCAGTAAGCAACAACATGATAAACAGAAAATATTGAAGTTGTCAAGGATTTCATTGCACTTGGATCTACAATCAACGCCCACGAAAGCAGCAGTCAAGAAATCAAACGATGTATTGCATTGGTCAAATCTGCTGCAAAAGACCTCTTTAAAGTGTTAAGAAGTCAAGATGTCACTTTAAGGACTAAAGTGTGTCTGATCCAAGGCATGGTATTTTCAATCAACTCATACGCATGCGAAAGCTGAACAATGAATAAGGAAGACCGCAGGAGAAGTGATGCCTTTGAATTATGGTGCTGGCAAAGAATACTGAATATACTATGGACTGCCAGAAGAATGAACAAATCTGTCTTGTAAGAAGTTCAGCTAGAATGCTCCTTAGAAGCAAGGATAGTGAGACTTCATGTTATGAACTTTGGACGTGTTATCAGGAGGGACCAGTCCCTGAAGAAGGACATCATGCTTGGTAAGTAGAGGGTTTGTGAAAAAGAGAAAGACCCTCAATGAAATGGATTGACACAACAGGTACAACAATGGACTCCAACATACTAACTATCATGAAGATGGCATAGGACTGGGCAGTGCTTCCTTTCTATACATAAGATTGCTCTGAGTCAGAGCTGACTTGAAGGCACCAAACGACAAAAACATACCTTGTTCATAAACAGACTCAATATCATAAAGATGTTGTTTCTACCCAAAAGACCAGGGAAAACGGCTAAAAACAAGGTGGAGAAATTCAACTTCCCAAAACAAGACTTATTATATAGACACAGAAATTAAGGCAATAAAGAACTGGGCAGAGATAGACAAAATATGCCAATCCAAAAACAGAATCAAGAGTTCACAAATCTGTTGTTGTTGTGTGCCACTGAGGTGATTCTGACTCATAGCAACCCTGCAGGACAGGGCAGAAGTGCCCCATAGGGTTTCCAAGGCTGTAATCTTTATGGAAGCAGACTGTCACATCTTTCTCCTGCAGAGCAGCTGGTAGGTTCAGACTACCGACCTCTGGTTTAGCAGCTAAGTGTTTAACCACTGCGCCACCAGGGCACATGCGTTTTTGGATTGAACTTGACAGCTGAACTTAAAACTCGTAAGTGCAACAAAAGGCAACAAAAAATAGCTAAACGCATTATAAAGAAAAACAAGATGGGGACATTTGCTCTATACATCTAAGCTTACTACAAGACCACACTAATTAAGTCAATGAGGTATTTGTGAGATGTAGAAAGATAGACCAATAAAACAGAACAGAACCCAGAAACAGATCTACACATGTATGAAAGAAATGGTACTACAAATAGTAAAGGAAAGTACCGACAATTAAACCAAGATCTGGGCTTGCTGATTATTTATATGGAAAAATTAAATTTGAATCCCTAACTCTCAACATACCAAAAACAAATCCAAGAGGATTAAACGCTTAAATGTGAAAAAGCAAAACTTTAAAACTTATAGAAGAAGATATATAAGAATATCTTTAAAACCTTAGCGTGAGGAAGAATTTCTTAAGACAAAAAAGTACAAATCATAAATGAAAATACACCCACTCCTCACTTATCGACTATCTCGTTATCCAACATTTCACATTTATGACAATGGTAAAAAATCTACTATCCAACTATTTTGCACAGTAAGAACATACTTCTGGCGGTAATGAACACCAAAGTTCATTACTTACAAAGTTAAGGTTATCTGTGAGCTTGGCTGGGCCACGATTCTCCGTGGTTTGGCAGTTACGTCATGATGTAATTTGGCAGTTATGTAATGATGTAATTTGATATAATCTGAAACCTGAGTGTACCCTTAAAGCAACTTTTAATAAAATTATAGGGCAAAAACAAAGACTGAGCTTAAATCCATCAGTCAGGACTACCCATGACTCCAGCTGCACCTTTTCCTCCTTCATATCTTCGAGCAACTGAAAAGCAAGTAAAACATAACATCCTGTACACAAACTGAAGCTCTGAGGAGGGAACATCGTTCACAAAGGAGAGAAGCAAACAAGGCTAATTCATTCAAATTCTTTCTGCAGGTACAGCTCAACCTGACCTTGTTAAAAATGCTTAGAATAAAAAGAAATGGCATAGGACGTATGCGTAAATACTACAATAAGGAAGGGAAAGAGGACTGCAGGGAGAGAGGAAGGAGAGAGGAAAGGAGGGGAATGTGCAAACAACAAATGAAGAAGCCAGGCTGGAAGAAAAGATACTCCCAGAGACAGAAGACAAGTCTTCACAATCAATCATTTACTGCTAATGAGAAATTAAGGAGAACATGAAATCAGCAAAACGGGAAAGGCAACCTGAGATGACAAGCAGCCAGAAAGAGAAAAAAACGAACTCTCAGAGTTGAGGAAACACACTGAGAACCAAACATTTCTACGAAACAAAAAAATGAGAAGCAGTGAGGAACAGAATACACAGAGCTGTTAACTGACATCAGAACATTCAGGAATGGCTTCGGATAACTACAGAGAATCAGAGGCTAAAAACGGGGAGGGGACAGAAATTTAGACAATAAACTAAATCTTCTTCCCTAACATTAGCCATCTTGTTCCAGTAATTCTGCTGTTGCTCAAAATAGTTCTAGCATACCATTTCGACAATTACTTTTAAAACCAAGTTCTTTTTTTTATTAAATAAAAGGAAACCAGTTTTGTTTCTTTATTTTCATACCTCATTCTTAATCAAAAACAGTATTATCCAGCCTGGT
This sequence comes from Trichechus manatus latirostris, assembly GCF_000243295.1. Taxonomy (NCBI): domain Eukaryota; kingdom Metazoa; phylum Chordata; class Mammalia; order Sirenia; family Trichechidae; genus Trichechus; species Trichechus manatus. The sequence continues at coordinate 2,111,541 of NW_004444138.1, read as the reverse complement.
AAAGTGCTTGGCACATAGTAAAAAACCCATTGCCATAGAGTCGATTCTGATTCCTGGTGACCTGTGTGTGTCGGAGTAGTCTGCACTCCATAAAGTTTTCACGGAGTCCCGGGGTGGCACAAAAGGTAGGCGGCAGTTCAGAGCAACCCAGAAGCCCCTCAGAAGAAAGGCCTGGTGATCTGCTTCCTAAAGGTCACAGCCATCAAAACCCTATGGAACGAAGTTCTACTCTGTACCCATAGGGTCACATGAGTCAGAATCAACTCAATGGTAACTGGTTTGGGTTTTTTTTTTAAATCTTACAGAAATAGATTGCCAAATCTTTCTTCTGAGGTGCCACTGGGTGGATTCGGACTGCCAAACTTTTGGTTAGCAGCCAAGCACAAATTGTTTGTGCCTCCTAGGGACCTTTTGGCACATAATAGGCAAATAATAATTGCTATAAATTATCTAGCACTTGGTAAAGTAGAGGGTCAACAAAAAAGAGGCAGACCCTCAAGGAGACGGATTGACACAGTAGCTGCAACAATGGGCTCAAGCACAGCGATTACGAGGATGGCGCGAGATCGGGCAGTGTTCGTTCTGTTGTACACAGGGTCGCTATAAAACGGAAGTGACTTGTCAGCACCTGACAACGACCACAAAGTAGCACTTATTATATCCCTGACACTCTTCTGAAACTATACATATATATACCCGTTGCCGTCGAGTCAGTTCCAACTCATAGCAACCCTATAGGACAGAGTAGAACTGCCCCATACGGTTTCCAAGGAGCGGCTGGCAGATTCAAACTGCCAACCTTTTGGTTAGCAGCCAAATGCTTAACTACTGTACCACCGGGGCCCCATACATACACACACACATATATATATATATGTGTGTGTGTATGTATGTGTCTATCACCCCCTATGAAATAATAATGGAGCAATGGTTAAGTGCTCCACTACTAATCAAAAGGTTGGCTGTTTGAACCCACCAGCCACTCCACGGGAGAAAGATACGGCAGTCAGCTTCCTTAATGATTTACAGCCTTGTAAACCCTATGGGGCAGTTCTACTCTGTCCTATAGGGTCGCCTATGAGTCAGAATCAGCTCCGTAGCAGTGGGTTTTTCTGCAAGGTCAAAGGAGAGGAACTTGGAACTAGGAGGACTGGAGGAGCCCCAGTCCAGCAAGGGTGTATCCTGGGGACAGGGAAGTGAGATATGGGAGCAGAAAGAGGAAGTTCAACAACCCCAGCATCTGCAGCAGGTTATAAAAACCTGAGTCACCCAGAAGCACCCATATGGGATGGGACAGCAAATAAGGTTCTGGTCTCCCGACTGTTAACAGTCATAGCCAGGGGGTGCGATATGGGAGTTCAAGACCCATCAGGATCAAGGCAGGTTTCTATCCAATCAGCATCTGTTGAGTACTGAGATGCACCTGCGTACACCCTAGGAAGAAGAAGCTGGCAGGGCCAGGCAGCTTTTCAGGGCCACTGCAACCAGGATTCAGATCCAGGATCTAGTCCTTGCAGAAAACCACGTGGAAATTTGACCAGAAGCCCAGTCCAATGGACGAGCATCCCCAGAAGGACAAAGGGGCTTCCCTAGAACATCAGTGCCTGGGCTCAGCCCAAAGCCAACCGAGGAGACAGAGCCCCTGACACCCTTCGGATTGGTCCAAACTGGCCTCAGTCTGCAATCCTTAAGCGCCTGCAGAGGAGACAGATTGAGGAAGCAGGGCGCACTCTGCGGTTCCCTGCTGAAAATAACCTTGTACCACTCATGTGAGGGAGCTTGACCATAGCAATCAGTTGCAAACAAGTCAGCTCTGACTCATGGCGACCCCATGTGTGTCAGAGTCAGACTGTGCTCCATAGAGTTTTTAACAGCTGAGTTTTCAGAAGTAGATCACCAGGCCTTTCTTCCAAGGCACCTCTGGGTGGACTCGAACCATCAACCTTTTGGTTAGCAGCCGAGTGTGTTAACTGTCAGCACCGCCCAGAGACTCCTTGGCCATAGTAGGCCAGTTAAAAAAAAAAAAAAAAGAGTTACGTACAATCTCATAAAATCAGACATTATCGGTAGTCCCTGTTTATTCAAACTAACTGCTTAGAAACCTTATTAAGAAGATTTTTAATTTTTTACTGGATTTTCTTTATTGTACTTTAGATGAAGGTTTACAGGACTAGCTTCTCATTAAACAGTTAGTACACATATTGCTTTATGACATTGGTTAACAACCCCATGACATGTCAACACTCTCCCTTGTCGACCTTGGGTTCCCTATTACCAGCTTTCCTGTCCCCTCCTGCCTTCTAGTCCTTGCCCCCGGGTTGGTGTGCCCCATTAGTCTCGTTTTGTTTTATGGGCCTGTCTAATCTTGGGCTGAAGGGTGAATCTCAGGAGTGACTTCATTACTGAGCTAAAAGGGTGTCCGGGGGCCATACTCTTGGAGTTTCTCTGGTCTCTGTCAGGCCAGTAAATCTGGTTTCTTTGTGTGTGAATTAGAATTTTCTACATTTTTCTCCAGCTCTGTCTGGGACCCTTTATTGTGATCCCTGTCAGAGCAGTCAGTGGTGGTAGCCAGGCACCATCTAGTTGTACTGGACTCAGTCTGCTGGAGGCCGTGATAGTTGTGGTCCATTAGTCCTTTGGACTAATCTTTCCTTTGTATCTTTAGTTTTCTTCATTCTCCCTTGTTCCTGCAAGGGTGAGACCACGGAAGAACCTTTCCAAAGATAACACCGTCCTTGTCAATTATCTTTACTTTCCGAGATGCATTCCCTGGAGCTAAAATGCCATGGCCCTCGCTTGGAGAGCCTCCCTGCACACAGCTGTCTTATTCTTTTGGAATTTACCTTAAGAAAAGAACTATAAAAGATAACCAGGCTTGAAAAAAAGGAGAAAAAATGAAAGGTGATAGGCAGTGGATCTTAACAGAGATGCAGCCATTCTTTAAAAGAAAGATATTAAATGCTCTCTCTTTGAAAATGAATTTGAATATTACATGCACCTGTATTAAAGAGTAAACACCAGAAATGATGGGACATATACCAGGTCCTATCATTTAATTGAAAATTTTTCTTACAGGTAAGGATGGGTAGAATTAGCATGCTTTCACCCACCCACAAATGTGACTCTAAGAATTTCCTCCCTCCACAAAATGCTCTAAAGAACAGCCATCCCCACCCCCAGCCCTCATTGGAATAGGACACTTCTCCAGATCTCTATCTTTTTTAAACTCTACTCCTCCTCAGGTCTCACTGAAGAAGGGAGAAAGAGTAGTTGAGAGAGACACAGAGATGGGAGGTGATGTAAATGTTTACAAAAGGCTGCTATACATAACAGATTTTTTTAGATTTGTCACGCGAATGTAAAAGAGTGAAAAATAATATTACAATATCTGTATGTTTGCAAAGGGTTTCCTGTTATTGGGGGTGTATTTATCCTCAAATGGTCAGAAACCTAAATAGAAAGTGCAACAGTATTTTTTAAAAATAGTTATTCAGACACAAGTATTTACTGCATGCAGCACTTAATCACACACACACACACACACACAAATTACTAATACAGGTATTGCAAAAATGCATTGAGGAACGTCTCTTCCGCAAAGTCAAAACCCCTACTGTCATTCCTTAGCGAAAGATGCCTTTTCCACAATCTTGCCTGCCAGCCTCCCACACACTTTGCGCAGAGATGCCTGCGCCAGGTGCTTAGAGTTTTGATTTTTTTTTTTTTTTTTTTTTTTAAGATTGGGTTCTTCGGTTTAATTGTGAGCTGTTTCTATGAGATGTGACTTTCCTAATCCTATGGGTGCACCGTGTCCACCCAGTAACACAACTTCCTCGGTGTGCGGTGTGCCGACAAGACCTTGTAAATGAATACCATGTAAAACCAAGTCTGATGAAATGTGTGATCACTTCTTTGCCTCTCCTGAATTAGCAGGTAACAGTAACCGTCAGACCCCGCAGTACGAGGTCCCCAAGAGTGAGCGGCGAGCACCGCCCGCCCGCGCGCTCCGCCACAGCACCAGGCTCTCCGCGCGCCACCTTCCCGCGGCCCTTACCGTGCGCCGGGCCATCCCTGGGCCGCCCGGTGGGGCCAGACACCTGCTGCGGGCTCAGCGCTGCATCCCAGGGGGCTGAGGCGGCGGTTGGCGGCTCGGTCCTCCACCGGGCCGCGCGCCGGCGGAGGATGGTGCTTTCCCCTCCGCCCCGCATTGAGAGGTGGGCGGAGCAGCGCGGCGATGCGCACATGCAATCTGATAGGTGAAGAGGCCCGCGAGGCGGGGAGGCTGGAGTTGGGGAGGGCGCCCCGAACCTCTGCCGCCCTGAACCTCGGCCGCAGCTGCTCTAGACTCGCTAAAGCGGCAAAGCGCCGGCCACTCCAAGGAGAGGCAGAAACTGTCTGCAAATGCTCAGCCTCGGATCCCCGATGTTAGGCGTTATCTTCCCCCATTACCAGAAAGCCGCGGAGATGGAATTTGCTCAGATCCCCTTAGGCCCCTTTTTGGGTTTAGGGTCCTGCTCTTCCAGGAGATGGTCCCAAAGTTAACTTTGAGTCTACTTGCCGGTAGAGTGACAGCAGCGGCGGGCCTGCACATCTCAAACCCCCTTTTAGAAAAAAGATGCTATTTTCATAGCAAACGGTTTGGTTTTGAGCCATGCTTCAAGGTCAAAGAATGGAATGGAGGATTTATGGGGGCTGTTTGATGAAATCGGCTGCCAACCAAAAGGTCAGCAGTTCGATTCCACCAGCTTCTCCTTGGAAACCATATGGTGCGGTTCTACTCTGTCCTGTCGGGTCGCTATGAGTCGGAATCGACTTGACGGCAACGGGATTTTGGTTTTTTCATGTTCTCAGGATTTACCCAGTCTTCTAGCAGATGCGTAAGAAAAAAGCAGAATCATTTAAGCGAAAGCAAGAGGCTGGAAAGCAGGTGCGCTGGGGTTGGCGGGGTGGGTGCGGGGCGTGGTGAAGAGTCTGGAGTAAGAGCATAGTAACAGTGTAGCGCATTCACCAGCTTGGAGGATGGGGCTCCCACGCGCTTCTCCTCTGCTTTCATACAGCTCTGTTTCTGGAGGTAACCACAGGGGCTGCGTCTGGGGAGTTGGCGGGAGGCAACAGCAGGCAGCCACTAGATAAGACTGGCCCCTCCCAGACGTGAATTAGATAAAGCCTGCAGTCCACCACCACCCTTCTTCCCTCCAAAGCCCCGCCCTGTTCCACTCCAAGGCCTGCCTACCTTTCCCTGCATCTCCATTTGCCAGGGGGTCTGTATGAAGCAGCACATCACCCCTCTGTCAGCCACCCACACCTTAGCCCAGACAGCTCACCACAGCTTCCAGCGCCCTGAGGGACTGTGACACAGGGCAAAAAGAAAAGAAAAAAAAAAAGCCTACTGCTGTCCAGTCAGTGGACTCATGGTGAACCCATGTGTTCAGAGTAGAACTGCCCCATAGGGTTTTCTTGGCTGTAATCTTTATGGAAGCAGATCACCAGGCCTTTCTTCTGCAGCACTGCTGGGTAGGTTCAAACCACCAATTTTTAGGTTAGTAGTCTATCTCAAACCCAGGGACCTTCTGATACAGGGCAGATGTTTAATGGAGGTGAGGGGAGCAAAGAAAGAGGAGGACCCAGTGCAAGGAACCTGGAGAGGACAAGCTGAGGGACTGCCACACAGTGGGGGTAGGGAGGCCAGGGTAAAGGCAGAGGCCACTGGGCACCTGGTTTGGAGGGTGTGAGGGCTCTGCAGGGAGATAACGTTCGAGCTGAGACCTGAATAATGAACAGGCTTCGGGAAGGTAAGGAGAGAACATTCCAGGCAAAGGCCCTAGGGCCGGAATTTACCAACCAAGGCGCAATGCCTTAGCGTGTATAAAGAGGCTAATGGCATCTCCCAGGAGGGTTCTTGTGCAGGTCAGGTAGATTAAGGTGAACAAATGTTTAGTTCAGTGAGCACCCTGAGAGTTGGGCTCGACCAGCACGAGCTTGGACACAGCAATCAGGAAAGGAAGCCACTTGTCCATCAGAGCCCCTGGGTGGTGCATATGCTTTGCACTGTACTACTAACCAGACGTTTGATGGTTCAAACCCACCCAGCAGTGCTGCAGAAGAAATTCCTGGAGATTTGCATGCATAAAGATTACAGCCAAGAAAACCCTATGGAGCAGTTCTACTCTGTAGCACATGGGGTCTCCATGAGTCAAAATCAACTCGACGGCCACGGGTCTGGGCTGATCTGTCTGTCCCCTGGACCAGGGCTCACGGTTTAAAGCTTAGATGTGGGAAGACTTCAGGCAGGTGGTCTGCCCTGTCCCCTTCACAGTGGGCATGGGTCTCACCTGTGACACGTGGAAGTGCTCCTGCTAGGGGATGGCTTTTGCAGAGGCAGCAACACCTCTTCCCCCTCTATCACCGCCATTGTCCTATCCACAACAGGGACCAAGGACAGCCAGGGACAAAACTGCCCGGCCTTCCGAGAGGTGGCAAGGACACTAACAGAGTTTCTCAACCTCAGCAGCGTTGGCATTTTGGATCAGATAATTCTTTGTTGAAGGTCCCTAGGCGGTGCAAACAGTTTGTACTGGACTGCTGCTAACCTAAAGGTTGGTGGTTCAAACCCACCCAGCGGTACCATGGAAAAAAAGGCCTGGCAATCTGCTTCCATTAAGATTACAGCCAAGAAAACCCTTTGAAGCAGTTCCACTCTGTAACACATGGGGTTGCCATGAATCAGAATCAACTTCACGGCATCACCAACAACAACTCCTTGTTGGGGGGGGGGGCGCTGTCCTGTGCACTGTAGGATGTTTAACAGCATCCTTGGCCTCTAACCACTAGATAGCAGTAGCACCCCACGCCCATTTGTAACAACCAAAAATATCTCCAAACATTGCCCAATGTTCCTTGAGGGACAAAGTAGTCCTGATTGAGAACCATTACTCTCCAAGGAGGGAATGAGACCCAGCCATAGAGAACTATATTGTAGTAGTGTCAGAACTTAGTTAAATTCCCAAGGAATAATAAGAATTAGGATCAGCACAAAACTGGTTCCTGTGGGGCAGAGGTCAAACATAACTCGGCTCTCCCATTTCTTCACCATTTTTGACACCAGCCATCCCCCCTCACAGCACTCTTTACTTTTCTGCTGGGTTTGATAATTCATTGCAGTGGCCACACAGAACTCACAGACCATACTTACAGTTAAGTTGTTTATTAAGGAAGTAACAGGCTATAACTCGGGATCAGGATCAACTTGGAGGTGACAGGCTATGACCCAGAATCGGGATCAGGAAGCACATAGGCAAGATCTGTAAGGTTCCTCTGAGGTGGAGAGCACATCTGTTATGGATTGAATTGTGTCCCCCAAAAATGCGTGTCAACTTGGCTAGGTCATGATTCCCAGTATTGTGTGGTTGTCCACCATTTTGTCATCTGATGTGATTATCCTATGTGCTGTAAATCCTAACCTCTATGATGTTAATGAGGCAGGATTAGAGGCAGTTATGTTAATAAGGCAGGACTCAATCTACAGGATTAGATTGTATCTTCAGTCAATCTCTTTTGAGAGATAAAAGAGAGAATCTAGCAGAGAGGAGAGGGACCTCATTACTACTAAGCAAGAAGAGCCAGGAGCATGCACATCCTTTGGACCAAGGGTCCCTGTGCTGAGACGCTCCTAGACCAGGGGAAGACTGATGACAAGGACCTTCCCCCAGAGCCAACAGAGAGAGAGAGCCTTCCCCTGAAGCTGGCACCCTGAATTCGGACTTCTAACCTCCTAAACTGTGAGAGAATAAATTTCTGTTTGTTAAAGCCATCCACTTGTGGTATTTCTGCTATAGCAGCACTAGATAACTAAGACAACATCCCTCCTTTCTTCGGTGCAGAGCAGTTTCCAACCAGTGCAGCTCATTCAGGACTTTCTCAGCCATGCCAGCAGGCAGGCCATACTCTCCTCTCTGCCATACAAGCAGGTCACCCTTCCTCTTGGCCATGCACAACTCCTCTTGGCCCTACACACACTCTTTTGGCTCCCTCAGGACAGACCTTCTCTTGACTCCCTTAGGACAGGCCTTTTCTTGGCCACGCACGCTCCCTTTTGGCCGTGCACACCCCCTCTCAGCTGTGCAGGCCTCTCTGCCTTCAACCTCTCCATTGCAAACTGGCCCAGCTCATAGCCAGTGTAGCAGCTTACTCAGCTCTCTTAGCTGCTTTCACTAGCAGCAAATTTCTGCTGTCACCACTAACTCTGCTTTAGGGCCTCTTCCACGCCTGTCACCACCAGCTCTGCCACAGGACCCCTTGTAGGCTCCTCACCGTCTTCAGTGTTACAGCCTTTGACCAGTGTTACAGCTCTTTTAGGAGGTTCTTTACCTCCTCTCTCTGCTTCTTCCCTCTTCTCCCTTCTGTCTTTTTGTCTCTGAAAACCTCTGTGAAGTTGGCTGCTTATATAAGCAAACTCCTTGTTAATTTCAAAGCATGGCCCTCCCATCAGAACCACAAACTGACCAATCCCCTCCGTGGACCACAAATCACTCAATTTGCATAGTAAATCAACCAGTCCCTGCAAGGTGCATAAAACAGACGAATCACAGGGCAGACTGCAGCCTAGGGCTAGACAAAATTATCAAACCATCAAGTTGTTTACAGCTTACCCACGAAACAACAATCAACTGGACAAAAGCAACAAATCTTCTGGGGTAGAAAAATAAGGCAAAGGTAACTCCTCAGGGTTTAGGGAGAAAAAAAATCTCTCAAGCTGTTTTTCCAAAGAACCAAGGCAAAAGGCCACATAAAGGAACTCATTTCACCACAAGAACATATTTATCAATGATGGCCCTATGGAAAAGGGCCGTGTATCAGAGATTGAAAGGTGATATTCCATGCCTCTGGCCAATCTCACCTGCTGCCACTCCTCCCAGCTCTCTTGTCTCCAGTGATACCAGCCTTCCTGGTGCTCCTGGAACAGGCAAAGCTCACTTCCATCCCAGGATCTGCATACCTCCTCTCCCCTGTGCCTGGAATGTTCCTCCCCTAGATGTTCATGGGACTCTCCCAGCTTCACTCAGATCTCTACTCAGATACAACCTCTCAGACAGGCCTGCACACTCCCATACCCTCCGCCCTTTGCTATCTGACGTTACAGGGTGCATTTCCTCTTTCTTTGTTATCTGTCTCCCACCAGAACAGGACTCAGGGAGGTTCTCCACTACATTCCCTGCTGAGAGCCCAGCCCAGCATGTGGTTGATGCTGGAACAGACATGTTGAACGGATAAGTGGGTGGATGAGCAAATGGCATAGTGTTTTCAGTGGCTGGTGGAAATGAAGAAGGCGAGAGGTCTTGTATACCCATGGGTTGGATTGCAGGGAGTTGTGGGAGGCACAGGACAGTTCCCTTCTCCCCCATTTCTCTAGGCCAATTGTCACAGGAGATGGGGGAGTATCTGCCAACTCCTCACTTGACTCAGGGCAATGAGAGCCACTGCCTACAGGAACCCCCTACATTTCTGATTGAAGAGCCACCGTTAGGTAAGCCTCCATGGCCGAAAAGATTCCACGGACACTCGTGCAAGTTTAGAGAACCAGTCAAAGGTTCTTTGAGGCCCGCAAAATGGTTTTCCCAGGAAGCCTCTATGTTAATTAGAATTACTCTGCCTGGAAAGCTTTTGAGGCCCACAGCAGTTTTCTGAAACATTAAACAAAGCTATCTCCTGAAGCAAGGTGAATTGTCACGGGAACAGCGCAGCAGGCTGCAGCTTAGAGAGTCTGGTGTGTGCACCAGCAGCGTGGCTAACCGCAAGGGCAGAAGGCCCTAGTCATGGGCGTGTGGCTAACTTGGGGCCTTTGTGAGGCCCAGCGCTGCTCCAAGGGGACCCTGCCTAAGTGGCCCACACAAGCCTGCTCCATCAGAACTGACCTCATCCCCTACAAGGAGGTAACTTTTCCCCAACTGGGTAGGGGCATCCAGGGGAACTGCAGAGAGTAATTGTAATTCCCACCACTTAGAGTGGGACAAAGAAATATGGGCCCAGCCAGGGTGGCCCATGTGGTTATAACATGGTGACCACAGCCCTAGAGACAAGGTCCTATGGGTTGAAATGAGGGTGGCCCCTCTTTCCTTCTAAGTAGGTGCGAGCTTACCTTTCCAGATAATGAAAGGATTCACACTCAGAATGGGACCAGAAAGAGAGTCTACACTGGTTAAGGAGTCCCTTGGTGGCACAAACAGTTAAGTGCTTAGCTACTAACAGAAAGGTTGGCAGTTCAAAACCACCCAGAGTCACCTTAGATGAAAGGCCTGGTGATCTACTCCCAAAAGATCACAGCCTTGAAAACCCCATGGAGCACAGTTCTACTCTGCATGCATAGGGTCACCATGAATTGGAGTCAACTCAACAACTGGTTTGGGTTTTGTTTGGTTTTTCTGTTTTGGGTATTACAAACTGTTAACACACCTGGCTGCTAACTGAAAAGTTGGAGGTTCAAGTCTACCCAGCAGCACCTCAAAAGAAAGGCCTGGCAATCTACTTCTGAAAAACCAGCCACTGAAAACTTTATGAAACACAGTTTTACTCTGACACACGTGGGGTCATCAAAAGTCAGAGTCAACTCTACAGCAGCTAAGGGTAATGGCAGACATTGATTAAAATGTTAGAGTTAGATTAATGGAGGAAGGCTGCATTTGGATGGTCCCTGACCACTTCTGAAAAAATAGAACCCTCCACCTTCTAAGGCCATAAGAAAAGGACAGTAAACAGTGGATACACTTTATCAATAGGGTATTACATTTCAGGATCATTCCAGAAGAATGCAATCTTACCACACACGAAAAACTCGGTGACACCTAGAAAATATCCACTGACTTCCAGGTGTTTGGGTGGTTGTTTGTACTAAAATTCTTGGTGCAATACATCATCCTCCACCCGGAGTATACTTTCCTTGGTATCTCCAGCATGTTCTGGGGCATCTAAACCTACCCAGATTCTAAGGTCGTCAAAAATAAATCCATGTTGTTTCTACCTTGGTGAGTAGCATCTGGGGTCTTAAAAGCCTGTGAGCAGCCATCTAAGATACTCCGCTGGTCTAACCCCTTCGGGAGCAAGGGGAATGAAGAGAACAAGATACAAGGGAAAGGTTAGCTCAAAGGACTAATGGACCACAACTACCATGGCCTCCACCAGACTGAGTCCAGTACAACCAGATGGTGCCCAGCTACCACCACTGACTGCTCTGACAGGGATGACAATGGAGGATCCCAGACAGAGCTGGAGAAAAATGTGTAACAAAATTCTAACTCACAAAAAAAGACCAGATTTACTGGCCTTACAGAGACTGGAGAAACCCCCAAAGTATGACCCCCGGACACCCTTTTAGCTCAGTAATGAAGTCATTCCTGAGATTCACCATTCAGCCAAAGATTAGACAGCCCCATAAAACAATGGGGCACACCAGCCCAGGAACAAGGTCTAGAAGGCAGGAGGGGACAGGAAACTGGTAATAGGGAACCCAAGATTGAGAAGGGACAGTGTTGACATGTCGTGGGGTTGTTAACCATTGTCACAAAACAATATGTGTACTAACTGGTTGATGAGAAATTATTTGTTCTGTAAACCTTCATCTAAATTACAATAAAAAATAAAATAAATAAATCCATGTTGAATCTTATGGGTAAAATTTCCAAGCTGGAGAGGTGATAAGGAGGTAGGTACACAACAAGCATGGACAACTTGTTCTGCAACTTTCTGACTGTTAATTGGCTCCACCCCTCAGTTTCCTTATTTTCTCAGTAGGCATGATGATAGGGTTATTGAAAAGATTGTATAAGTTGGTGCCACAAGGCTGGGGCAACCTCTGTGACAGCCTATGCTTTCATTGTTGTAACCCTTATCAGTTCTAAGGTGTTTGTTGTAGGTTTGTTTATTTTCATTCCTGCCTTTTCTACTAGGCTAGGGGCTTCCTGTAGGCAAGAATGGTGACTATCTTATTTGCTTCTGTTTCCCCAGCACCTATCACAGTTCCTGGTATACAGTAGGTACCAAGTGTTGTTGTTAGTTATCATGGAGTCAGCGCCAGACTCATGGTGACCCCATGTGCAACAGAACAAAACACTGCCCAGTCCTGCACCATCCCTGCGATCAGTTGCAGATCAGACTTTTGTGATCCAGAGGGTTTACACTGGCTGATTTTCAGAAGTAGATAGCCAGACCTTTCTTCTTAGTCCATCTTATTTTGGAAGCTCCCCTGAAACCTGTTCAAGCACCACAGTAACACACAAGCCTTCACTGATAGACACATGGTTGCACATGAGGTGCTTTGGCTGGGAATTGAGCCCAGATCTCCCATTTGAAAAGTGAGAATTCTACCACTCAACTGCCAATCCCCTCATACTTTTGTTAAAAGAATAAATGGATGGATGCGTGGATGGATGGATGGATGGGTGGATGGATGGATGGATGGATGGATGGATGGATGGATGGATGGATAAAAAAATGAATAAATGAATAAAACTCTTAGCACAGTGCCTAAAACATAGTACACATTGTAAATAATACTATTAGCAATGATATTATAACATATAAAACTAATAGCATCATTTATCATTTTCAATGCATATTACTTGATTTTTTGCTTTGAAACCAGAAGGGCCTTTTGATAGTGCAACAAGCCTGGTAGGAAAGTTGATCACCTTAAATTTGGTTCAACTGATGGTACTGTTGTGAAAAAATAACTAAAGATAATTTCTCTTCCTTGATTCAAATGAGCAAACAAAACTCACTTTCCTTTGGTCTTCTCCATATTTCTTCCAGAGCAAAGGGTGAAGTTTTTAATTCTTAAAAAAATACGGGATATCTTTCTATCTGTTACCAGAAATACTGGTTTCTTCAGAATTACAGCATTCACAGATGGGGCCAGGTCTCAGATAGCTAACCAGCCCTTGGAGATCAGACTTAAAGCTTGCTTTCAGCCCAGATCTAAGGATTTCCTGTACTTCTGTGGAACTGCCCAGTGTACTGTGTTAGAAAGATAGTACAGCCCAGGTAGTTGAGAGGGGAGGAGGATGGATGAATTTAAAATAATGGAACTGATTTTTTTTTAAACAAATATATCAGCATTTGTACATCAGGGCATGACATCACGTTAGGAGGACATACCCCATCTCAGCATTTCCTTCAGAACATTTCCAGGTGGTCAGGAAACCCAGTCTTTATAGTCACACATCACTCTTGTCAGAGAAGCTATCCACCTTGTGTTAAGTGATTTCTTGATGTGTTGAAAATCAAATTCACACTCAAAGATCTTTCTGTGATTGAGACTATTCTCATGTACCTTGAGCTCTGCAAACAGCTCCTGAAGAGCTGAAGAAGGTCAAGTCCAGGAACCATTTTAAAAAAGAGATTATTCATTTGGAATGTATACATTCTAGAGTGTTGGCTTAATATGTTGATCGTTCTTTGTCCGGGCACCAAAAAATGATAAAAGTCATCATCTTCTTCCTTCAGGAACACCCAGGGGAAGAGGAGGGACCAACTCAGAGACAAATGACCATGTTAGGAGTTAGGCCTGGATGTAAATGCTAAGTCTGAGCAAAATGTGATGGAAGTACAAAGGAAGAGGCAATTGATTTTAACTGGTTGTTTCCTAACTTTTTTGGCAGCAGAAGCTCCATTTTCAAATGCCGTGGAACTCCAATATCTTGAAACAGACTAGGTAGAGCTATTCTGTTTGAGGGAGTCCCAGGTTGTGTAAAAGGTTAATGCACTTGGCTGCTAACTAAAAGTTTGGAGGTTCAAGTCCACCCAGAGGCATCTTGGAAGAAAGACCTGATGTTCTACTTCCCAAAAATCAACCACTGAAGACCCTATGGGAGGCAGTTTCAGTCTGACACACTTGGGTCATCGTGAGTCAGAGTTGAGTTAACAGCAACTGGTATCCTGTTTGGGGTGGGAGAGATGGAAGAGCCTCCCGCTCACTTAACACTCCCTCTTCCTTCCATCAGCCCCAGAGATACCTCATAGCCCTGGTGCTATGCTCAACGCTGCTTCAACACCACTTATTATTGTTAACTGTCGTCGAGTTGGCACCCAACTCGTGGCAATTCTGTGTATTACAGAGTAGAGCTGCCCAATAGGATTTTCTTGGCTGTAATCTTTATGGGAACAGATCGCCAGGGCATTCTCCTGTGGAGCCACTGGGTGGGTTCAAACTGCCAACCTTTAAACCTAAAGGTTTAAACCTATCACAAACCCCTTATGCCACCCAGGCTCTATCTCCACACCACTAGATCAGAGGATATGGAAGTTTCTTTCCAGCTCTAACCACCAGTGATTCTATGAAGTTAATGGGACTACAGAAACCCTGGTGGCACAATGGTTAATGCTAACCAAAAGGTCAGCGGTTCGAACCCACCAGAACCCACCAGCGTCTCCGTGGGAGAAAAGACCTGGCAATCTGCTCTAGTAAAGATCACAGCTAGGAAACCCTATGGGGCAGTTGTACTCTGCCATATAGTGTTGCTATGAGTCAACATGGACTCGATGGCACGCAACAACAATGGGACTACAGCCCCAAGTGAAAAGAGGAAGCTAGAGGAAGTCAGAGGACAGGCAGCTTCCACTGTTACCTGGGGACCTTTTGCTTCCCTCCTGCTCATCCTACCTTTTAGACATCTTGATGCCCTTTAGACCAGGAGTGGGTGCACAGGAGCAGGGACAGGAAACCAGATATTAATTAGCAATTGTGCTTCTTGTCAGCTCCCTCCAACAAGGTGGGATCACATTAAAATCAAAAGCTAACGTGAGGTTTTTGAACCTCTTACTTTCATTTATCAGAACACTATCCTTTTCAAAGCCCTTTCTATATGAACAGTCTTGCTCAAACTCCTGATAATCCCAGCAGCTAGAGTAGACGGGAGGTGTTACTATTTTACAAATGAAGTTGAGACCAGTGGCGATTGAGAGTAGTTCAGAACCACTTATCAGCCCTGTGGGGACTTCCGTGTTCACATGTCCACAAAGGAGATAGCAAGAAAAGAGCTTTGTGCTGCACTTTGCACATAGGAAACCCTTGGTAAACGTTAGTTCTGATTACCAGATAAATTATCAGTGGCCGAGGTAAATGATTAGCACATTGCTGGGAAGTAGAGGACCTAGGATCAGAACCGTGACCTCCCAATTCCTCCCTGGGTTGCCTTCCCTAGCCCTGCTGTTCCAGTGTCCTTTCACTCTTCTTGAGTCCACAGCAGAGCATTTCTGGTGTCTAAAATAAAGTAAAAAATATCAATAATGCTTGATCAATAAATGAGTAACACTGTGATGTGATGGTTCTATTTTTCAGACTCTTTCACTATTAGTTTTAATGAGTAAAGTCTAAGACGAAGGATCAATGAGAGATGATTTAGGAAAATTCATTTAGGTATCATTTTTAGAAGTAAAATTATTATTATTATAGCTCTGTGCTAGTCATTATACTAAATGTTTCACATGCAATAACTCATTTATTTCTCACAACTACAATTTTGTGAGGTTGTTGTTGTTGTTAGGTGCTGTAGAGTTAGTTCTGACTCATAGCGACCCTACACACCACAGAACAAAACACTGCCCGGTCCTGTGCCATCCTCACAATCGTTGTTATGCTTGAGCCCATTGTTGCAGCCACTGTGCCAGTCCATCTCATTGAGGGTCTTCCTCTTTTTCGCTGACCCTCTACTTCACCTCATTTGTGAGATAACCCATAACCTGTTGCCGTCAAGTCGATTCTGACTCATAGCAACCCTACAGGACAGAGTAGAACTGCCCCACAGAGTTTCCAAGGAGCGCCTGGTGGATTCGAACTGCTGACCCTTTGGGTAGCAGCAGTAGCACTTAACCACTACGCCACCAGGATTTCCACTTGTGAGATAGGTTCTATTATTAGCCCCATCTTACAGATGAGAAAACCAAGCCACAGCGAGATCAAATAATTGGCCCAAGCAATCTTTTGACAAATAGAAATAGCCTAAAACTGTAATGTATGAATATTACTTTGTTAGCCCACTCAACTCCTCCCCCTCCGCCTTTTAATCATAAATGTTATGGGTCTCCAATGAGGGGAAAGCATTGTAGGTACAGGGCTTCTCACTGCAGCCTGAAGTGAGTGGCCAGCTGACAGTAGTTTGAATAAATTTGTTTTGAGGAGGAAACTCATAATGATGTCACAATTAGCACCTGGATTGGAAGCCTAACATACCATCACCACCACAAGTTACCATCAAATTGATTCTGACTCATGGTGACCCTGTGTGTGTCAGAGTAGGATCTGTGCTCCATAGGGTTTTCAATGGCTGATTTTTTGGAAGTAGATTGCTAGGCCTTTCTTTCAAGGCACAGCTGGGTGGACCTGAACTGCCAGCCTTTTAGTTAACAGGCGAGAGCATTAACCATTTGCACCACCCAGGGACCCTAGAAGCCTGATGAAGTACCTTTAAAGAAAACATAAGGAATCAGCAACCCCATTTTAGTCTGAGGCAAAACATCAAGGGATAAGGTGAAGAACAAAATTAACTAAAGGCAAAGTGAAAATGGAAAAGGAAGTTCAGGGTACAGTCCTCTCTAGAGGGAGGGCCAGGAACATCCCTATAATCCCTTACCTTGGTTTTCCCAATTGTCTTCCTCTTTTACAGACTCAAGAACATGACTTTGAAAGGCTTGGGTGGTTCATGTGTGCTAGGGTAGCGTTTACAAAAGTCTGTCCACTGAGTTTTAAAATGTGTTGAAAGAAAAAAAGAAAAAAAAGAGTCCAGGGCCTCATGTGCTAACAACTTTGGGAAATCCTGTCTATACAGTATTTTTAATGCAGGACTTCTCAGAGCCTTTGCTGTGAATTATGAATGTTCAAAAGGGGTGTAGGGATTGTAATCTTTTCCAAACATCTCTGACAATGAAGCTCATTTTTCAAAGACCATGTTCTAGGACTAATTTTTCAAAAAACCTGATTCGGGTAACAGTTTTCTAAAGCAAAATAAATCAAAAGGGAAATAAATAAAAGTGTGATAAATCTGTTCCCTCTGCCACTATCTGATACCATTTGGCAACATGGCATTTAGATTCACGAACGCAGACAAGAGAACACTTGTTGAGGCCTTTGGAACCTGAGAACTGGAAGTCTTTGCATAAACTCTGGGTTTTTGACATCTGTGGAGCCAGATCATATTGTCATCCCTATACTTGGAAACAAATTTTGAGCCTTTTAAGAAAAGCCAAGTGTTTACGTAATTTTTGTCAGTTACTGCATCCCTCTCTCCCTTGAACCAGACGAAAATGCTTTCCTCAGTACTTTCTACCTTGCTACATTCCTGGAAAAGCAATCAAGAAAGGAGGGAATTTCATGTCCATGAACAAACGAATGGCTACGTACACACAATGGAATACTATCAGCAATGAAGAGACAGGAAGTCCTGATGCAGGCCTCGACATGGATGGGCCTTGAAAACATCATGCTGAGTGAAGAGTAAGTGTCACAAAAGGACAAATACCGTATGATCCTACTTATATGAAATAGGCAGATGGATAGAGACCAAAGCTTATTAGTGGTTACAAGGGATGAGAAGGAGGGGGGAAAGGGGGTCTTTCCTTAGGGAACACTGAGTTTCTGTTAATGATGGTGTAATAATTTGGAAACAGATAGTGGTGATGGTCGTACAATGTAATGAACATAATCAATGTCACAGAATTATACATGTAAAAAATTATTGAATTGGCAAATGTTTTGTTATGTACATTTTTACCACAATTAAAAAAAAAAGATGTAGAATAGAATACAAATTCATGTAAAAAGATCAGGCTCAATGGTCTGACAGAGACTGGAGGAACCCCCGAAACTACGGCCCCTGGAAGCTCTGTTAACCCAGAACTGAAACCAGTCCCAAAGCCCACTCCTCAGACAAAGATTAGGCAGGACTATAAAACAAAAAATAATACACGTGAGGAACGTGCTTCTTAGTTCAATCACATATATGAAACCAAATGGGCAGCTCCTGTCCAAAAGCAGGATGAGAAGGCAGGAAGGGACAGGGACCGGTTGAATGGACACAGGGAATCCAGGGTGGAAAGGGGGAGTGTGCTGTCACATTGTGCGGATTGCAACTAATGTCACAGAACAGTATGTGTGTAAATTTTTGAATGAAAAATTAACTTGAGCCGTAAACTTTCGCCTAAAGCACAATTTAGGGGGAAAAAAAAAAGGAGGGAGTTCGTGATATGCCTTGTCCAAAAACAAAGCCAGTAAAACGCGGGATCCTGAAATCTACTCATTTTGATGCGATTCAGCCCTTAGTCAATGAACTGGCATCCATTTATAGAAAACACAGGCATGAAAATGCCAACAGGAGCCAAAATTCCTGCCCACCAACAGAAATGACCTGTGGCTCCTCCTCCTGGCTGTCCTCCCAGGAGTTGGCAGGTGGGGCTCCACCTCTCTGAGAAGTGCCGCCACTTCCAGGGTCCTCCTGACAACCGCCAAGGCTCATACACTGTGGGGTAGACAGGGTGTCTTAGTTTCTCAGTGCTGCTATAACAGCAATACCACAAGTGGGGCTTTAACAAACCAAGTTATGTTCTCACAGTTTAGGAGGCTGGAGGACCACATTCAGGGCACCGGCTTTAGGGGGAGCCTTTCTCTCTCTGTCGGCTCCAGGGAAGGTCCCTGTCTCTTTTCAGCTTCTGTTCCTCAGTTCCTTGGTGATCTCCATGTGGCATCAATCTTCCCCCATCGGTGCCTCCTGCTTCTGTGCTTGATCTGCTCTTTTTATATCTCAAAAGTAATTGGCCTAAGACACACCCTACACTGATATGGACTCATTAACAAGACCAAAGAAAAACCCTATTCCCCAATGGGATCACATCTACAGGTATAAAAACCAAAAAAACCAAACCCGTTGCCATCGAGTTGATTCTGACTCTTAGCGCCCCTATAGGACAGAGGACAACTGCCCCATAGAGTTTCCAAGGAGCTCCTGGTGGATTCGAACTGCTGACCTTTTGGTTAGCAGCCGTACACTTAACCACTATGCAACCAGGGTTTCATCTACAGGTATAGAGGTTAGGATTTACAACACATTTTGGGGTGACGCTATTCAGTCCATAAAATGGGATGAGGGGTGAAAAACAGAGGAGGCAGACAGATACGTCTGGGATCCTTTCCATCTGAGACAGAAGGACGGTCAAAGCCTGCAGGCTCCTTTCATGGTCCAGAGGGTCACCATCTAGCCTGACACTCACGTGAGAAGCCCGAAGTCCCTCCTCTCTCCCTCACAAAATCCAGCCCATTCTCCCTAAGAATATCCTTGGAGCTCCTTCTTCCACCCAAAGTCCAGGCCTCACCATCTCTGGCTGGCCTCGCCAGCCCACATGACCAGCCTCCCTCCCCAAGCCTCACTGTCAGAAGAATTCAATCCAACTAAATCAGTCCCTTGCTTGAAACCCACAGTTGCTTGAGTCCAGACCTATGTGCTTGCTGAAAGACCATTCCAAATCTGGCCCAAACTGCCTGCCCAGCCAGCTGCCCCTCTCACCAGCCATGCTGATGGTCCACCAATCCATGACACAGCACCCTGGCACTATTTTCTCTCTCCCTCCCACTCTTCCCTTCCCCAGGTCCCTACTTCACCTGGAAAACTCCTATTCAGCCATCAAAACCCATGTCAGATGCCACTGTCTCTCCCCTACTGCAAGTTGGTGAGCTCATCTTCTGGGCATCATGGATATTTGCCCCTGCTTCTGCAGCCGCACTTGCCACACTGCACCTCTGGGGCTGCTGAAATTTGGCTCACTTGGGGAAGGGATCTTATGTTACTTGCTTGTATGTCCCTACACTAAGCTTGGTGCTGCCATAAGCACAGGGATCCCCCAGAAACCAACCCTCCACACCAGGCAGCCTGAAGAGAGGAAGGAGGAAGACGCTGCACCACCTCTTCGTTCTTTCATTACTCAGACTGTTCACTGGACAGAGCCAATAGTCAGCCATTCTGGTTAAAGTATGGAAGATCTATGTTGAAAAATAAAGCATCTGCAGAACGGTAGCACCTTAGGCTGCATCCTGAGATGCCAAACAGGTACATTTCAATACGGATGGTGGCTGAGGCCCCTGGTCCTGCCAAGGACAGCAGTCTCCAGGCACAGAAGCTTCCAGAACTGTGAGGGCAGCTGGGCTGAGTATTGGGAGGGAAGAGGATGCCAGGGACAGGAGTCTGGGAGGACAATAAAATTCGTGTGTATTGGATTCCTAGGGCAGCTGTAACAAAATACAAACTGGGTGGGTTGTAAGGACAGAAAAGTATTGTCACACAGTTCTGGAGGTTAAGAGTCTGAGATCAGGGTGCCAGCCATATTGATTCCTTCTGAGGCTCTGAGGGAGCATCTGTTCTTTGCTGCTCTCCCAGCTTCTTATAGCTCCAGGCATTTCTTGACTTGTATTTGCAGTGTCTCCTGGCCTCCTTCCTCTGTCTCCCTGCCTCTATGACTTTCCTCCTCTTTTATAAGGACACCAGTCATATAGGATTACCAAAAAACCAAACCAAACCCATTGCTATTGGATCAATTCCAATTCATAGCTACCCTATAGGACAGAGTAGAACTGCCCCATAGAGTTTCCGAGTAGCACCTGGTGGATTCCAACTGCCAACCTTTTGGTTAGCAGCCGTAGCTCTTAACCACTACATCACCAGGGTTTCCCATATAGGATTAGGACCCACCTTACTCAGCATGACCTCATGTCAACCTAACTGACAACATTTTTAAAGACCCTGTTTCCAAACAAAGTCACAGATATGAGGTTAGGACTTCAACATAATTTGGGGGGGAACAAAATTCAGCCCATTACATTATACCTTACTTCATAATTTTGACTCTGGTTATAGACCGTATTTGGGGGGTGATATTTTTGTTCATTTTCTTACTGAGTTCAAGCCCTGTGATAACGAAAGGACTTCTGGAAGTTTATTTGACCTTCTGAATTATCATTTATTGCTCATCTGGTAAATATGTCTACTGAAAAGCGGTAGCATTGTGCAATGAGTATTTCAACAACACATACTATTAGAAGCCTCATACAAATAAATCAGGGTCCCTGCACTAGATGACTAAGACCCTTATATTATCCAAGTTACACCTACAGCACCATAAACAGGACATTTTCACATATTCCTATTGATAGAGTTATTGTCAACCATGAAAAATCTCTCTTGTGTAAGAAAGTGCAATGTCATTCAGTTAGTGAATAAAATTCTGGAATGATCTGAACCACTGGAGTTAAATAGAAAACCTAGGAAATCAAACAAACTGAAGGGTAGGACTTTGGAGTGGGCCCTGGTGTCTGGCACAGACAAAGAAGTTAAAGTAATTCACCCGAGTCTCCACATAGAGACAGGAATCAGCATTTCCCACATCAAAGGTTTTAATCTCAGAAAAGGGATCACTAAAAAAGACACATCATTTATCTTATTTTATACCACGTATTTATTTGCTAGGGGTGCCATAACAAAATACCATGAACTAGGTGACTTAAAGCAACAGCAATTTATGGTCTCTCACAGTTCTGGAGCTGAAAGTCCGAACTCAAGGTGTTAGCAGGCCTATGTTCTTTCTAAGGTCTCTGTGGGAAGATCCTTTCTTGCCTCTTCCAGCTTCTTCTGGTGGTTCCTAGCAATCCTTGGCATTCCTTGACTTGTAGATGTTGATGTTAGTTGCCATCGAGTCAGCTCGGACTCATGCAGACCTTCTGTATACAAAATGAAACATTGCCCAGTCCTGTGTCGTCTTCATGATCATTGGTATGTTTGAGCCCACTGTTGTGGCCATTGTGTCATTCCATCTCATTGAGGGTTTTCTTCATTTTCACTGACCCTACACTTTCCAAAACATGATATCTTTTTCTAAGGATTGCTCTTTCCTGATGATGTATCCAAAGTAAGCAAGCCAAAGTCTCACCATCCTTGCTTCTGAGAAGCATTCTGGCTTATAGGTGCATCACTCCAATCTTGGCCTCCATCTTTCCATGGCCATATTTCCTCTGTGTCTCTGTGTTTTTTTCTACTCTTTCATAAGGACACCACTCATATTTGATTAGGACCAGTATGACCAGTATGACCTCATGTTAACCTAACTGATAACATCTTCAAAGACCCTATTTCCAAACAAGGTCACATTCACAGGTTTAGGACTTCAACATACATTTTTAGGGGACACAATTCAGTTCATAACATAACATTTAAAAAATTGTATAAGTTTTTATTGCTTCAATTTTCTAATCTCTAAACGAACCACTTGCATTTGAACTGTGGTGTTGGCAAAGTATATTGGATATACCGTGGACTTCCAAAAGAATGAATATTTCCGTCTTAGAATTAGAACGGAAGTGCTCCTTAGAATCTAGGATGGAGAAAGTTTGACTCTTATTTTGGATACATCATCAGGAAACACCAATTGCTAGGAAAGGACATCATGTTTGGTAAAGTGGAGAGTTGGCTAAAGTGAGGGAAACCCTCAGTGAGATGGACTGACAGTGGTCACAACAATGGACTCAAACATAGCACTGATCATGAAGATGGCCCAGAATCGGGCAGCATTTCGTTCTGTTATGTGTAAGGTCACTAGGAGTCAGAGCTGACTTGATGACAGCTAACAACAACGACAAAGGGAGCACTATAAATTTCATAACATCTGCTTTTGTAGTGATGATAAAAGCTGTTCTGAAATGTCTAGATGCACCTCTAGATGCTATTCACTTCTCGGCAGCCTTCTTTCTTGTAGGTCTCTGCAGGAGAGTCAGGGACAAGGCCATTGTTTCATCGTCTTTCCTCTTGACCTGCCTCAAGAGCTCTGGAGTACAAAAGAACAGAGAATGCATTTACAGGGCATTCTCTGGAATGGCCCTTAGGTCTCACCGTGGGTTACTAGCCCCTGTTGAATCCGAATTATCATCAGAATTCCTAATATAAATTCCTCACGACTTTACCATTCATCGGTTCAGTCCTTTCACCAAACTGATTGTATCTTATGAATAAAAATCATAAAGCTGAGAGTGATGCTTGAAAACTGTATTACGTTATTGAGTCCTTTGTTCAGCAAGCACCTACCAAGGAATTTCTGTGTGTTGGGCACGGTGGGATGGGAGAGTAAAACTGAACGGCACATCATGGTCATTCTTATGAAAGAAGCAATCTCGCCCATACAGGGCTCACAATCGAGTGAAGGAGAGAAGAGCTTGAATCTGCTAAATACCAGCAATGACAGGAAAGATGTCTCCAGAGGGTCTCCAATCCCCAAGTTCACCAAGCCAGGCTGCCTCACCTCCTGAGCAGAGAGGCCCACCTCACAGAGAGGCTGCCATTTGAACCATCAGCCAGGAAACCTCAGATCCCCTTGCCCATGGGTTCCAGAAATTTCCATTCCATTTTGTCTATTGTCCACATACCCTGGCATCCATTCCTCCTCTCAATGTAGAGTTTTTCCTGACTCCTCTCCAGCACTGGGACCCTGACTCTTCTGTCCCCTCTAGTGTGCCTGCATGTCTCTAGTTAATGCCAGACTCTTGCCTTGGAGCTCCCCACCCCAGCTCAGGCGCCTGCTGAGCCAGTCTTGTCCCCTGCATTAGTATGATATCTCGCAAATGTTTTCTTGACCCAGTTTTGAGGCCTTGGCTGGAGGCCAGTCCATTCCCCTTTTGCATAGCTGATTAAGTCCACTCTCATGTTACATCCCTTATCAGGTTCTCACACTCCTGGGCCACTAGGCACCCATCCTAATGTCCCCGAGCCAGGTACCCAACAACTAGGGACAGCCCCTGTGCCTCCTGAGCCTGCAGAGTTATTCAAAATGCCTAATCCCCAGAAAGCCTATAAAACCTAGGTAACCCCACCCGGCTTGCCATACATAAGCCCTCTCCTACAATTCTAGCCTGCTGTTACTGTGTTCTGAGTACGATCTCCTGTGTGGCCCAGCGTGGCATGCTGTGTTCTCCCCAGAGAAGCCATGAGTATAATAAAATCTTTAGAATTTTCACAGCCTCTCTCTCTTGATCTGGGCTGGCCTTACCGTACCTCATCCAAGGTGATATGATTAAACACTCACCTATGGAGATTGAGACACAGTCACAGATACTAAAGACAGCACAGTGGCGGGGCTCATGGGGGCACTAGAGATGACATTGGAAGAGGGGAACTTGAATGAAGCCATAGGCAAGGATAAGAAGTTACCCAACAGAGCAGCACAGATGCCATGACACGTCGCAAACTTCCACCTCTTTTCTCCTCATAGTATCACTGGGTTGATGAGAGGCATGGCAGAGTTCCAGGCTACGGGTCCTCATGGGCCAAATGTGCATGCTATAAGGTAAAAAAGACAGATGACAATCACTGTGTGCCTGAGCTTACTGCTCTTGGAAAGGAAGAATTTTCCCAACAACTCTCCTAAGTTGTCAGAAACAGGTATTTTGGCTATGGAGCTCTCGACCCTTCCCAGAGTAGAGCTGAGCTTCCAGAACAGGAGGGCTTCAAGGCTCCATGTTGGAGGCAGGGGTTCTCCTAGGACCCATGTCAAAGCTCCCTGTTGGCCATAAAATAACAAAATGAAAGGTGAAACCATTCACAAAAAGAATGGCATGCTAAAAAGCAAAGAAAACAAAGAAGTAAAAATTAGTCTCTAAGCTTCTAGCAAGCCCTGGTGGTTAAGCACTCAACTGCTAACCAAAAGTTTGGTGGTTTGCACCCACCTGCTGCTCCCCGGGAGAAAAATGTGGCAGTCTGCATTCGTAAAGATTACAGCCTTGGAAACCCTCTGGGGCAGTTGTACTCTGTCCTATAGGGTGGCTTTGAGTCAGAATCAACTCAACAGCAGTAGGTTTATTTGGTTTTTTTCAGGGCTTCAAACCAGTTCTTTCCAATTCAGTCATGGCCGAGGAAGTAAAACTGGAACAGACCTAAATTTTTAAAATTTGAGTGAACTGGAACAATAACCAAAATAGGAAAAATTATGGATTGAAGCCCTGCTAGAAACTTAATCTCCTTCTTAGAAAACAAGGGCAGCATACACGGTGCATAGCAACCAAATCTCTTGCCCAAAAGATTTTGAGCAGAGTCGGAAACAGCAGTGCCCCACTCAAAGACAGCAGTTGACCTTATTGCTTTGAATGTGTGTCGCTGTCCATAGTCCTGCCAATAATCCAGTCTCATGCATCAGGCTCCTGAAACGGTTCACTACGGCCTCTGCTGAGTCTCCAAGTTTTTAACCCATAATTTTTACCATTCCAGTTATTGTTCTGGATCACCCAAATTGTAAGAATTTAGGTTTGTTCCTTTTTCTCTTCATCAACCATGACTGAACCAGGAAGAACTGGTTCGAAGTCCTGCTTTTTTTTAAGCTTTTAGCAAGCCCTGGTGGTTAAGTGCTCAATTGCTAACTGAAAGGTTGGCAGTTCAAACCCACCCAGTGGTTCAAACACGCCAGGGAGGAAGACCTAGCAATTTGCTCCTATAAAGATTACAGCCTATGAAACTCTACGGGGCAGTTCTTCTCTGTCATGTGAGTCACTATGAGTAGGGAATCAACTTGACAGCACCTACAACAACAACCTTCCAGTGGAGTCATCAGGTGATGCAAACAGTTAACAGTGGTGTAAATGGTTTTCAGCCATTGAAAACCCTATGGAGCACAGTTCTCTGATGCACATGGGGTCACCATGAATTGGAACTGACTCAACGGTAACTGGTTTCTTAAGCCCCCAGCTAGGCCATCTGTATGAATGAAGCTCTGAAATGTCCCAGGGAGAGAACAACTGGTCACGTGGATCCTAGTGTCCAGTCTGGTTGATGATATCTTTCCCATAGTTGATCAGTAAATTGGTGTTCTGGAGAGTGAGAGAGAGCTTTGCTGCACCTGCATGTACAAAATGGAGTGAAGGTGAAGGCTACCTCTTCCCTTCTGTGCCAAAATCTTCTGGAAGGTCCTTGGAAAGATCCGTCAAAGGCCTACTTATCAGGCCCAGACCCTTGGCCTTTGTCATATTGCTATACTTTCTTCATTTGAGAGAAACTTGGAATTCAAAACCTGTTCCTAGGAGACCATGTTCTAGATGCAGTGAAGAGAGGAGGATGTATTCTAGAGAAGGCAGACAAATGACAAATGAGACAATATCCCCCAGATCCCACAGATGTCATTAGTGAGGATTTCTTGCTTTGCTTTATTTCCTGTCCATTGCTTTCTCCTACTCAAGAAGAGAACAGACTGCAAGCAAAGTATCGATTTCCTTCTTATTTCCCAAAATTATGCCATCAGTTTAATCTTACTCACTTCTGATTGAATGTGGAGGTTGTGCATCCTTATCCTTATAATCAGTTACAGCCTTAACCATGGTCTCACTCTAAAACCCTCAAAAAACAAACTCATTGCCGTCAAGTCGATTCCAACATACAGCAATCCTATAGGAAAAAGTAGAACTACTCTTTAGGGTTTCCAAGGCTGTAATCTTTACAATCGGTAAAATGGGCTCAGGCATAACAATGATTGTGAGTATGATGCAGGACGAGGCAGTGTTGTATTCTGGTGTACACAAGGTCACTATGAGTCAGAACTGACTCGATGGCACCTAACAACAACAACAATCTTTACTAAAGCTGACTGCCGCGTCTTTCTCTCACAGAGTGGATGGTGGGTTTGAACCATCGACCTTTCAGTTAGCATCACCGGGGCTCCTTAATCATGGTCTCACTCTACTGTGTGAATTTCACCTTCTTCTCCCTTCCCATGGAGTCCCTGAGTGATGCAAATGGTTAACATTCTTGGCTGCTAACTGAAAGGTTGGAGGTTGGAGTCCACCCAGAGATGCCCTGGAAGAAAGGTCTGGCAATCTACTTCCAAAAAATCAGCCATTGAAAACTCTATGCAGTGCAGTTCTAAGTGCAAACTAAGTGCAGTTCTACTCTGACACACGTGGCTTTACCATGAGTCATAGTCAACTCCAGAGCAAGTAGTTTTTTTCTCTCTCTTCCATAATATCAGACTAAAGAAGAAAGACCATATGATCATCTCAATAGATGCAGAAATACACTGAATATACTAATTGATTTTTGAATATTAAGCCATAGTTACATTTGCAGAATGAATTCCACTTGTTGTTGTTAGGTGCCATCAAGTCGGTTCCAACTAGTTTAGTGACCCTGTCTACAACAGAATGAAACATTGCCGTGTCCGGCGCCATCCTCACGATTCATGTTCTGCTTGAGCTCATTGTTGCAACCGCTGTGGCAATCCATCTCCTTGAGGGTCTTCCTCTTTTTCGATGACCGTCTACTTAACCAAGTATGATGTCCTTCTCCAGGGACCGGTTCCTCCTGATAACATGTCCAAGTATGTGCGACGAAGTCTCGCCATCCTTGCTTCTAAGGAGCGTTCTGGCTGTACTTCTTTCAAGACAGAATTGTTTGTTCTTTTGACAGTCTGTGGTATATTCAACATACTTCACCAACACCACAGTTCAAAAGCGTTGATTCTTCTTCTGTCTACTTTATTCATCATCGAGCTTTCGCATGCATATGAGGAGACTGAAAACACCATGGCTTGGGTCAGGCGCACTTTAGTCTTCGAGGTGACAGCTTTGCTTTTCAACATTTGAAAGAGGTCTTTTGCAGCAGATTTGCCCAATGCAATGCATTTTTTTATTTCTTGACTGCTGCTTCCATGGGTGTTGATTGTGGATCCAAGTAAAATGAAATCCTTAACAACTTCAATCTTTTCTCCATTTATCGTGTGTTGCTTATTGACCTGTTGGGATATGTGCCATTAAAATATGGATGTATAAAGGCCTTTATGCTGCACAACATGTTGAGACTTGTCCCCAACATGTTGAGACTTGTCACGACTTGTTTTTCCAAACCCGTTACTGATTGGCTTGTTTACCTGAATTCCTCCTCCCTTGCCCGAAACTTATTGTTATTCACCCAAAGCCCATTGTTCTGTTATTTGCTTCACTGTTTGCTGTATTGACTATAAAATAAACTCCTGGGACTGAAGTCGAGGTTCAACTCCTCAGAGTGACCCTCCTGGCCCCACTTCTGTGTAAGAGTTGTGGCATTGGTTATTGTCTCCCCTGCCCCAACAACCGTCGCCGCTGTGACATTGATTCAGTAGTGAGGATTTTTGTTTTCTTTATGGTGAGGTGTAATCCATACTGAAGGCTGTGTGGTCTTTGATCTTCATCAGTAAGTGTTTCAAGTCCTCTTCACTTTCAGCAAGCAAGGTTGTATCATCTGTATAACACAGGTTGTTAATGAGTCTTCCTCCAATCCTGATGCTCCATTCTTCTTCCTATAGTCCAGTTTCTCAGATTATTTGCTCAGCATACAGATTGTATAGGTATGGTGAAAGGATACAACCCTGACACACACCTTTCCTGACTTTAAAGTATGCAGTATCCCCTTGTTCTATTCGAATGACTGCCTCTTGGTCTATGCACAGGTTCCTCATGAGCACGATTAAGTGTTCTGGAATTCCCATTCTTTGCAGTGTTATCCATAATTTGTTATGATCCACACAGTCGAATGCCTTTGCATAGTCATTAAAACAGATAAATATCTTTGTAGTATTCTCTGCTTTCAGCCAGGATCCATCTGACATCAGCAATGATATCCCTGGTTCCACGTCCTCTCCTAAATCCGGCTTGAATTTCTGGCAGTTCCTTGTTGATGTATTGCTGCATCCGCTTTTGAATGATCTTCAGCAGAATTTTACTTGTGTGTGACATTAATGATATTGTTTGGTAATTTCTACATTCAGCTGGATCACCTTTCTTGGGAATAGGCATAAATATGGATCTCTTCCAGTCAGCTTGCCAGTATGATAGTTAAGATTGTGTGTCAACTTGGTTGGGCCATGATTCTCAGTGTTTATATGTGATCACTCCCATGATGGGATCTGCTATGAGTAGCCAGTCAGTTGAAAGGGAGTTTCCTTGGGTGTGTGGCCTGCATCCGAATATAAGCAGACATTCTGGCTTTTCGCTGCTCTGGATCCTGCGGCTGCCTCCTGTTCATCTGACCCAGGTTCTTGGGACTTGAGCTATCAGCTTATCTGCCCATCTTGGGATTCATCAATCTTCACAGCCTGTGAGAGGGAGCCCTGCTCTCCAACCTTCTGGTCTTGGGTTCGCCAGCCACTGCGGCTATGTAAATTGGGAGAAGCCTCTAACCTGATCCACAGACTTGGGACGTTCCAGCCTCTACAATCGTGTGAGCCATTTCCTTGACATAAATCTGTGTATATACTGATCGCTTTACTGGTTTTGCTTCTCTAAAGAACCCAGCCTAAGACAGCCAGGTAGCTATCTTCCAAATTTCTTGGCATAGATGAGTGAGAACTTCCAGTGATGCATCTGTTTGTTGAAACATCTCAATTGGTATTCCATCAATTCCTAGAGCCTTGGTTTTTTTTTTGTTGTTGTTTTTTTCTTTTTTTTGCCAATGCCTTCAGTGCAGCTTAGACTTCTTCCTTCAGTATCACTGGTTCCTGATCATATGATACCTATTGAAATAGTTGAACGTCGACCAGTTCTTTTTGGTATAGTGACTCTGTGTATTCCTTCCATTTTCTTTGGATGCTTCCTGCATGGCTCAGTATTTTGCCCATAGAATCCTTCACGATTGAAACTCAGGGTTGAATTTTTTCCTTCAGTTCTTTCAGCTTGAGAAATGCCAAGTGTGTTCTTCCCTTTTGATTTCTGTCTCCAGGTCTTTGCACATGTCATTATAATACTTTACTTTGTCTTCTCAAGCCGCCCTTTGAAATCTGCTGTTCAATTCTTTTACTTCATCATTTCTTCCATTTGCTTTAGCTACTTGACATTCAAGAGCAACTTTCAGAGTCTCTTCTGACATCCATTTTGGTCTTTTCTTTC
The DNA here is from genome assembly GCF_000243295.1 of Trichechus manatus latirostris. NCBI lineage: Eukaryota > Metazoa > Chordata > Mammalia > Sirenia > Trichechidae > Trichechus > Trichechus manatus. The sequence continues at coordinate 2,081,630 of NW_004444138.1, read as the reverse complement.
TTTCCTGTCTTTTTAATGACTTCTTGCTTTCTTCTTGTATGACGTCCGTGATGTCATTCCTTAACTCGTCTGGTCTTTTGTCATTAGTGTTCAACTAGTCAAATCTACTCTTGAGACGGTCTCTAAATTCAGGCAGGATATATTCAAGGTTGTACTTTGGCTCGCGTGGACTTGTTCTAATTTTCTTCAACTTCAACTTGAACTTGCATGTGAGCAATTGACAGTCTGTTCTGCAGTCAGCCCCTGGCCTTGTTCTGACTGATGATATTGAGCTTTTCCATTATCTCTTTCCACAAATGTAGTCAATTTGATTCTTGTGTATTCCATCTGATGAGGTTCACATGTATAGTCACCATTTATGTTGTTGAAAAAAGGTATTTGCAATGAAGAAGTTGTTGGTCTTGCAAAATTCTATCATGGGATTTCCAGCATCGTTTCTGTCACCAAGGCCGTATTTTCCAACTACCAAACTTCTTTGTTTCCAACTTTCAAATTCCAGTCATCAGTAATTATCAATGCATCCTGATTGCATGTTCAATCAATTTCAGACTGCAGAAGTTGGTAAAAATCTTCAATTTCTTCATCTTTGGACTTAATAGTTCGTGTGTAAAATTTGAATAATAGTCATATTAACTGGTCTTCCTTGTACGCATATGGATATTATTCTATCACTGACAGTGTTGTACTTCAGGATAGATCTTGAACTCTTCTTCTTGACAATGAATGCAATGCCATTCTTCTTCAAGTGTCATTCCCAACATAGTAGACCATATGATTGTCCGATTCAAAATGGACAATACCAGTTCATTTCAGCTCACTAATGCCTAGGATATCGAAGTTTATGCATTCCATTTCATTTTTGACGATTTTCCTAGATTCATACCTTGTACATTCCACATTCCAATTATTAATGTATGTTTGCAGCTGTTTCTTCTCATTTTGAGTCTTGCCACATCAGGAAATGAAGGTCCCGAAAGCTTGACTCCATCCAGGTCATTAAGGTCGACTGTACTCTGAGGAGGCAGCTCTTCCCCAGTCGTCTTTTGAGTGCCTTCCAACCTGAGGGGCTCATCTTCTGGCACAATATCAGACAATGTTCTGCTGCTATTCATAAGGTTTTCACTGGCTAATTCTTTTCAGAAGTAGACTACCAGGTCCTTCTTCCTAGTCTGTCTTAGTCAGGAAGCTCAGCTGAAACCTATCCACCATGGGTGATCCTGCTGGTATTTGAATACTGGTGGCCTAGCTTCCAGCATCACATCAAAGACTCAAGCCCCCACAGTATGATAAACTGACAGACGTGTAGGGGAAAATCCCACTTATTCAGATGTTTTATCCCTTTATAAATTGTTGTGTTGTGTTCTGTTGAGTTCATGCCGACTCATAGTGACCCTATATGACACAGTAGAACTGCCACATAGGGTTTCCAGGGTTGTAATCTTTACAGGAGCAGATCACCAAGTCTTTACTCCCAGGAAGTGGCTGGTAGGTTCAAACCATCGACCTTTTAGTTAACAGCTAAGTGCTTAACGATTGTGCCACCAGGGCCTCTTCCTTTTATTAAAACAAAAAAATATTGCCTATGAGTCAATTTCAACTCATATCAACCATGTAAGATGGAATAGAACTGCCCCATAGGGTTACCAAGGCTGTAATCTTTATGGAAGCAGACTGCCACATTTTTCTCCCGTGGAGCAGCTGGTGAGTTTGAGCTGTTAACCTTTTGGTAAAGTAGAGGGTTTAACTACTGCATCACCAGGACTCCTTCGTTTTATAAATAGCTGGGTTCAATTTATTAATATTTTGTTGAAGATTTTTGCACCAATGTCCACAGGGGGATATGGACCTGTAGAATGGTAAGTGTTATTGTCTAGTTTTGGTATCTAGGTAATTCTGACCTCATAAACTGAGTTAGGAAGTGTTGCTTCTATTTTCTGGAAGATATTTGTAGAATTAGTTTTATTTCTTTTTTAAATCTTCTGTAGAACTTTCCGGTGAAACCATTTTTTTTGGAAGGTTTTTGACTAAAAATTCAATTTGTTTAATAGATATGGGACTGTTCCAGTTATCTATTTTATCTTGAGTGATTTTTGATAGTTAGTGTCTCTCAATGAATCATCTCATTTCATCTAAGTTGTTGAATTCATGAGCAGAGTTGTTTTTAGTAAACTCTGGTGGTGTGGTGGTTAAGAGCTACGTCTGCTAACCAAAAGATTGGCAGTTCAAATCCACCAGGTGCTCCTTGGAAACTCTATGGGGCAGTTCTACTCTCTCCTATAGGGTCTCTATGCAACGGGTTTGATGTTTTTTTTTGGTTTACTATCTTTATGATTTCTGTAGAGTCTAAAGTGAGGTCCTCTCTTTCATTCTTGTTATTGGCAAATTATGTCTTTTCTCTTGTTCGTCTTTGTCAGTTTGTCTACAGATTTATCAATTTTATTGGTCTTTACAAAGAACCAACTTTTTATTTCATTTATTTCCCCTAATACTTTTCTGTTTTCAATTTCATTGGTTTTCATTTTTATCTATATTATTTTCTTTCTTCAGTTTACTTTCAGCTTAATTGTTTAATTTCTTAAGGTAGAAGTTTAGGTTATTGATTTGAGACCTTTCTTTTTGTCTAATAAAAACATTTAACAGTATAATTTTTCTTCTTAGCACAACTTTAGCTGAATTCTACAAATTTTGATAGGTTGTATTTTCCTTTTCACTCAGTTCAAAATATATTCTAATTTCCCTTGATATTTCCTATTTGATCTATGAGTGATTTATAATTTCCAAATATTTGAGAATTTTCCAGACGTCTTTCAGTTATTGACTTCTGGCTTAATTCTATTAAGTCATATTTTATATGGTTTCAATTCTTTTAAAGATGTTGAAACTAGTTCTATGGCCCAGAATATAATCTATCTTGATCTATGTTCTGTGTGATTTGAAAAGAATGTATATACTACCACTGTAGAATGTAACGTTCCACAAATGTCAATTATATCAAATTGGTTCATAATGTTATTCAGATCTTCTATGTTATTGCTGATTTATTTGTTCTATCAATTACTAACAGAAAAATGTTGAAATATCCAAGTATAATTGTAGATTTGGCTATTTATACTTTCAATTCTATCAATTTTTGCCTCATGGATTTTATGTATATTATTCTTTTTGATGAAATGACTATTTGATCATTGTATAATGCCTCTCTTTATTCCTGGTAAGATTTTATGCTCTGAAGCTTATTTTGTCTGATCCTAATGTAGCCACTGCAGATTTCTGTTGTTGTTGTTAAGTGCGGTCCAGTCTATTTCAACTCATAGTGACACCATGTGACAGACTAGAACTGTTCCATAGGGTTTTCTAGGCTGTAATCTTTATGGGAGCAGACCACCAGGTCTTCCTCCTGTGGAGCCACTGGATGGGTTCAAATGGTGGTTAGCAGCCAAGGGCTTAACCATTGTGCCACCATGGCTCCTTTCCCCAGATTTCTATTGATTAGTATTTTCATGGTGTGTCTTTTTCTTTTTTAACCTAGCTAGTTCCTTATAGGGAGTTCTTGTGTGGTGCAAAGAGTTACCATGCTTGGTTGCTAACCAAAAGGTTAAAGGTTCAAGTCCACCCAGAGGCACCTTAAAAGAAAGGCCTGGCAGTAAGGAACCTGTATATAGACCAATAGGCAGTTGCTCAAACAGAACAAGGGGATACTGAGTGGTTTAAAATCAGAAAAGGTGTGCGTCAGGGTTATATCCTTTCACCATACTTATTCGATCTGTATGCTGAGCAGATAATCAGAGAAACCACACTATATGAAGAAAAATGCAGCATAAGGATTGGAGGAAGACTCATTAACAACCTGGGATATGCAGATGCTACAACCTTGTTTGCTGAAAGTGAAGAAGACTTGAAGCATTTACTGATGAAGATCAAAGAGCAGGGCCTTCGGTATGGATTACACCTCAACATAAAGAAAACAAAAATCCTCACAACTGGACCAATAAACAACACCATGACAAAAGGAGAAAAGATTGAAGTTGTCAAGGATTTCATTTTACTTGGATCCACAATCAACACTCATGGAAGCAACACTCAAGAAATCAAAAGACGCATCGAATTAGGCAAATCTGCTTCAAAAGACCTCTTTAAAGTGTTAAAAAGCAAAGATATCACTTTAAGGATTCAGGTGCACCTGACCCAACCCATAGTATTTTCAATCACCTTATATGCATGTGAAAGCTGGACAGTGAATAAGGAAGACCAGAGAAGAATTGACACTTTTTAATTATGGTGTTGGCAAGGGATATTGAATATACCATGGACTGCCAGAAGAATAGGCAAATCTGTCTTGGAAGAAATACATCCAGAATGTTCCTTAGAAGCAAGGATAGTGAGACTTCATCTTATGTACTTTGGACATGCTATCAGGAGGGACCAATCCCTGGAGAAGGAAGGACATCATGCTTGATAAAGTAGAGGGTCAGCGAAAAAGAGGAGGCTGCAACAATGGGCTTGAACATAGCAACAATTGTGAGGATGGCACAGGACTGAGCAGTGTTTCATTCTGTTGTACATGGGGTCGCTATGAGTCGGAACTGACTCGACGGCACCTAACAACAATTATTGTCGTTAGGTGCTGTCAAGTTGATTTCCACTCATAGCAACCCCATGTGACAGAGAACTGCCCCATAGGGTTTTCCTGGCATTACAATGTACTGTGTAGCTAAAATGTACCTAGAGTTAATATTTTACCATTTCAAGTAAAATAGAAGACTTACCACCATATAGGTTCCTTCACCTTCCCCATTTTATATTACAGCCATCATAGGTATTGTATCTTCATATATTGAAAACCCTACCAGTCAATGTTATTATTTTTGCTTTTAACATTCATATATATTTTAAAACACGTAAAAAGACAAAAAATAGTCTATCATATTTACCCAGATATTTACCATTTCCATTGTTCTTCCTTCACTCCTGAAATTCCAAGTATTTTCCTGATATCATTTTCCTTCAGCCTGAAGAATTTTCTTTAGTGTTTCTTTTAGAGCAAGTCTTATGGGGACAATTCTAGTTTTTCTTCTTTGTAGAATGTCCTTTTATTTGCCATCAATCCTGAAGAATGTTTTTACTGTATATGGAATTCTGAATTAACAATTTTTTTATTTCAACATTTTAAAAATGTTGTTCCACTGTCTTCTGGCCTAAATAGTTTCTGATGAGAAATCTGCAGTAATTTGAATACTTGTTCCTCTATATGTAAAGTTTCATTTTTCTGTGAGTCCTTTCAAGATTTTTTTCCTTTATTTTCAGCAATTTTTTTATTCTGTGACTTAAGAAAATGTCTGGATGTAGGTATGCTTTTCTTTGACTATATCCTGTTTGTCTTGTTTATGCTGTTTGGGGCTTGCTGAGTTTCTTCAGTTTATAAAATTATGTCTTACCAAATATAAGACATTTTTGGCCACTATCCAAATAATTTTTATGTCCATTCTTTTGTTCCTTTTTTTCTGGAACTGCAATGACATAGGTATTAGACCTTTTGGTATTATTCCAAGATTCCTGAAGCTTTATTCATTATTTAAAAACATTTTTTCTCTCTATTCAGATTGGATAATTTCTACTTATCTATCTTCAAGCTAAAGGAGCCCTGGTGGCACAGCTTGGCTGCTAACCAAAATATCGGTGGTTCAAACCTACCAGCCGCTCCTGGGAGAAAGATGTGGCAGTCTGCTTCCATAAAGATTACAGCCTTGGAAACCCTATGGGGAAGTTCTGCTCTGTCCTATAGGTTCACTGCGAGTTGGAATTGACTCACTGGCAATGGGTTAGCTTGAAGCTCACTGACTCTTTTCCTTGTCATCTTCCTTCTGCTATAGAGTCCAGCCAGTATTTTTTTTTTTTTAGATAAAGTATTTTTCAGTTCTGAAATTTCCATATTACATTTATACTTTCTCGGAATTTCCAACTTTCCATTCATTTCAAGAATGTTTACTTTTACCTCATAGAGTGTGATTATAACAGCTTCTTTAAAGTTTTTGTCAGATAATTTTAACATTTGGATAATCTTAGGGTTGGCATCTGTTGATTGTGTTTTTTCTTGAGAAATGGTCAGATTTTCCTGGTTCTTTGTATGTTCAGTAATTTTGCATTGTATCCTAAACAATCCAAATATTGCACTGTGAGACTCTGGGTTGTGCTAAAATCCTCTGGAGAATATTGATATTGTATTATTGTTTTAGCAGTCAATCAACCTGGTTAAGTTCAGACCACAATCTTTGTCTCACCTTCTGTGGCAATGGTTTCAGTATCAGTTCAGTTTTCAAAGCCAGAATTATCTCCATGGCCTCAAGCTCACAGGAGCACCCTTTCCTATTCCTCTGTCCATAAAAAAATAAATTTCTCTTCAAGATTTAGCTGCTTCATTGCTGGCATCCAGTTCTGTGCAACCATGCCTCAGAGAAAATCAGTGAAAGAAAGGAGAGAGAAAGATAACTCTTTGGACCATGGGTGCCTCTTTCTCCAATTCCTCCTGCCTTCCAGAAAGATAGGTGAGAAGTATATATATTAACAACAAATTTCTTCTATATAATTAAGCTATGAAGATTAAATTTCTCTTTTAATTTGTCAGGTTTTTCTTATATTCTGGGTTTTGTAAATGAAAAAGCTCTTTTAATAGTTTCGCCTTAATTAAAATCTGGAGAATGCCAAACAAACCTAATTATTTTTATCCCTTTTTTTATAAGGTGAAGGAGCCAATATCTGTGTTTACATAGTTGCTGTCCAAAAACCCCAAAGATATTTTAGGTACAAAAGATGTCTTAACAGTATTATGATTCTAAATTTAGGGCATGAATTTTGGAAAAGCAATAGTAAAATAATTTGTCAGGACAGATTGGTCACAGAACAAGTAATAATTATTGTCTTGGCACCCTCAATAATCAGAGTAAAAATATAGCATTTAAAATTAAAATGATGGAAGTTAGCATAATAATAATTAAGAATATTTGTCCTTCCTCAGATGAAGAAATTTTATTGCTTCATCTAAAATGACTTAAGTCACCTACTTCTGGTGCTGACCAAGATGGAGTGAGCCCCCTACAGCTTCTCTTGCCCACAGATTACAGCTAGAAACTCTGGAAAAAATACAAAAAGCAATTACCTGTTGATTCTGAAAAGTAAACAGTAGCAGGAAGATTCAAGAGAGGAGTTAAAACCTGAAGAAGAAACCCATACAGGTGTGAGTTTTCTCTTTTGCTAGTTTCCTCTTTTATGTCTCAGCTTTGACCTATGGGTAGTCCTAATCATGGAATTTTGCATTGGTTGTAGGTAGCAAAAACTTCAAGAGTAACCCTGTCTTTCTTATCAGACTACCTGGTACAGGGACCTCTGAAAGACAGCAAGTGTGGGATTAATTCCCACACATTTTCCTTCTATTTTTCTCTCTCTACCATGTCCCCAGGTTGGCCCTAGTAGTAGAACTGTGTGGAGACAACACTGGCAGCTAACACTGTGAGAGAAACCCTATCTTTCTGGAAGGCAGGAGGAATTGGAGAAAGAGGCACCCATGGTCCAAAGAGTTATCTTTCTCTCTCCTTTCTTTCACTGATTTTCTCTGAGGCATGGTTGCACAGAACTGGATGCCAGCAATGAAGCAGCTAAATCTTGAAGAGAAATTTGTTTTTTTATGGACAGAGGAATAGGAAAGGGTGCTCCTGTGAGCTTGAGGCCATGGAGATAATTCTGGCTTTGAAAACTGAACTGATACTGAAACCATTGCCACAGAAGGTGAGACAAAGATTGTGGTCTGAACTTAACCAGGTTGATTGACTGCTAAAACAATAATACAATATCAATATTCTCCAGAGGATTTTAGCACAACCCAGAGTCTCACAGTGCAATATTTGGACTGTTTAGGATACAATGCAAATTTACTGAACATACAAAGAACCAGGAAAATCTGACCATTTCTCACACTGAGAAGTATATATATTATATACATATTCTTCTCAAATTAAGAAAGCTACTCATATTCATGTACAAACAACACTGACATGTTAACTGTCTACCAATTGATTTGTTTTAATAAAGATTTTGTTTTTACATGTAAATTTTCTTCTCAGTTGAGGATAATCATAATTCACTTGATGTTTTTTAAAAAAGCACTAGAGATTTGTCCTCACTGTCTAATATGTGTTTTTACTCTGAAGTGATTATTGATGATGTCCTTATAAATTTATATGTATTATACCTTAAAGGAAGATACTTTCCTTCACTCTGGTATTATTGATTATTGTAATAAATACAAATAGGTATGTGGTTTGTATTTATTTTATTCTCCATGTTTAATCATGAAACGTATATTTCTTATTTTTTGACCATTCTAACTCTAGAAGAAATTCTTCATATAAACAACTCATTTTCTTATTAAGTGAAACCATATCTACATCAGGAAATTTAACTATTTGTGCTGTTGAATCGGTCAACCTTCTTTTGGAATACTAGTGTGGTTCCTTCTAGTAAGGTATTTGCTGAAAATGTTGCAACTATAATTATGATAAGGTTCATTCATGAAAATTAATTTCTGTTTCTAATTGGCCCCAAATTTAAAACCTTACCTATAAAAGTTGCACCTTTCAGGTTGATAATATTCAGCAACCAGTTTTTTTTGAGGAAAACTAAAATAGTTCTATTGATCAAAAAAATTTAAAGTCTCCACTACCGTCAAGTCAATTCTGACTCATAGCAACCCTGTAGGACAGAGTAGAACTGCCCCATAGGGTATCTAAGGCTGTATATCTTTATAGAAGCAGACTGCCACATCTTTCACCTGTGGAGTGTCCAGTGGGTTAGAACTGCCGACCTTTTGGTTAGCAGCTGAGTACTTTAAACCCTACCCCACCAGGGCTCCTCAAGGTTAAAAAAAAAAAAAAAAAAAACCATTGCCGTCAAGTCAAATCCAACTCATAGTGACCCTACAGGACACAGTAGAACTGTCCCAGGGTTTCCAAAGAGCAGCTGGTGGATTTGAACTGCCAACCTTTTGGTTAGCAGCCATAGCTCTTAACCACTGAGCCACAAGGACACCCTCCTCAAGGTAGATGCTTATAAATATGACATAAATACCTCAACTATAAGAAATAATAGCTTTTCTATAAGCCATATAATATTAAAGCTTCCTGATGGTACCATATTACAGGAAATAGCCAATAACACTTTTTCACTCAAAAAAATATATATATAGTCAAGGTAAATGAATTTACACTGGTTGAACTAACTATAGATTTTTGATTGTAACCTTACACATATTTACTTATAACTACTTTCAGACATCTGTGAACAACGCTTAGCAAAGTTTACGAAAATTACATTGCTATGTGTATTTATGACAAGGTAATACTGTCATACAAGGAGCCCTGGTGGCACAGTGATTAAGCACTTGGCTAACCAAAACGTTGGTGGTTCAAAGCCAGCCGCTCAGTGGAAGAAAGATGTGGCAGCCTGCTTCCGTAAAGGTTACAGCCTTGGAAATCCTATGGAGCAGTTCTACTCTGTCTTGTAGGGGCACTACGAGTTGGCAATGGGTTGTTGGGTTTTTTTAATAATGCTGACAGTGTGGGCCTTGTAGAGAGGAAGGGGTCTGCTAGCTAGAAAGAGTTTATATGCCATTTGGGGGTTTTAATGCTTACATAGGTGAAATCTCAAGCATCTTAATCATTTCTCTTTTATGTGCCTGTTGAGGGCCAGACTCCTGGGAGGGTTGAGAAACTGGTTTTCATCACTTCTTACATAGGTTTCCTTCTTGACTTTGGGCCCCTGAATTAGAATGCCACAATCAAAATTACTCCTTACAGTAGAAATTGTTGTTGTGTTAGGTGTCCTCAAGTCAGTTTTGACTTATAGTGACCCTGTGTGCAACAGAACGAACACACTGCCCAGTCTTGTGCCATCCTCACAATCGTTGCTATGTTTGAGCCCATCGTTGCAGCCACTGTGTCAATCCATCTCCTTGAGGGTCTTCCTCTTTTTCACTGACCCTCTACTTTACCAAGCTTGATGCCCTTCTCCAGGGACTGGTCCCTTCTGATAACACGTCCAAAGTAAGTGAGATGAAGTCTCACCATCCTCACTTCTAAGGAGCATTCTAGTTGTAAAATGAAATTATAGCAAATGAAATTTTGTAATGTGACTTCTATACAAGACATAAAAAGTTGTAACTCACTTGCTTCACTGGTGCAGGAATCACCTTAGGGTATTTACTAATCAAACAGATGGTATTTACATGCTACCCAACTGTTCTGCTGTATTTAGATAACTGTTTCAAGATAAATCAAGAGTTTCCTTTGTAAAATTCAAGGACAACCTAATTGCCTAAGGCAGGAAAAATCCACCCATGTGTTCTTATTGCATGACTTCGTGTCATCTATATATCGCAGGTTGTTAATGAGTCTTCCTCCAATCCTGATGTGACATTCTTCTTCATATAGTCCAGCTTCTCGGATTATTTGCTCAGCATACAGATTGAGTAAGTATGGTGAAAGGATACAACCCTGACACACTCCTTTCCTGATTTAAACCATGCAGTATCCCCTTGTTCAAATGACTACCTCTTGATCTATGTACAGGTTCCTCATGAGCACAATTAAGTGCTCTGGAATTCCCATTCTTTCCAATGTGATTCATAGTTTGTTATGATCCACATAGTCAAATGCCTTTGCATAGTCAATAAAACACAGGTAAACATCTTTCTGGTATTCTCTGCTTTCAGCCAGGATCCGTCTGACATCAGCAATGATATCCCTGGTTCCTTGTCCTCTTTTTAATCTGGCTTGAATTTCTGGAAGTTCCTTGTCAATGTACTGCTGCAAACACTTTTGAATGATCTTCAGCAAAATTGTACATGCGTGTGATGTTAATGATATTGTTCGATAATTTCTGCAATCAGTTGGATCATTTTTTTTTTTTTGGAATAAGCATAAATATGGATCTCTTCCAGTCCATTGGCCAGGTAACTGTCTTCCAAGTTTCTTGGCATAGACAAGTGAGTACATCCAGTGCTGCATCCATTTGTTGAAACATCTCAATTGGTATTCTGTCAATTCCTGGAGTCTTGCTTTTCACCAGTGTCTTCAGTGAAGCTTGGATTTCTTCCTTCAGTACCATTGGTTGTTGATCATATGCTACCTCCTGAAATGATTGAGAGTTGACCTATTCTTTTTGGTACAGTGATTCTGTATGTTCTTTCCATCTTCTCTGGATGCTTCCTGCGTCACTCAGTATTTTGCCCATAGAATCTTTCACTATTGAAACTCAAGGCTTGAATTTTTTCTTCAGTTCTTTCAGCTTGAGAAATGCCAAGCGTGTGCTTCTCTTTTAGTTTTCTAACTCCAGGTCTTTCATGTGTCATTATAATACTTTACTTTGTCTTCTCAACTGCCCTTTGAAATCTTCTGTTCAGCTCTTTTACTTCATCATTCCTTCCTTTCACTTTAGCTACTCAAGAGCAAGTTTCAGTTTCTCTTCTGACATCCATTTTGGTCTTTTCTTTCTTTCCTGTCTTTTTAATGACCTCTTGGTTTCTTCATGTATGATGTCCTTGATGTCATTCCACAACTTGTCTAGTCTTCGGTCATTAGTGTTCAACTCATCAAATCTATTCTTGAGATAGTCTCCAAATTCAGGTGGGATATACTCAAGATGTTACTTTGGCTCTCATGGACTTGTTCTAATTTTCTTCAGCTTCAACTTGAACTTGCATATGAGCACTTGATGGTCTGTTCCACAGTTGGCCCCTGGTCTTGTTTTGACTGATGATATTGAGCTTTTCCATTGTCTCTTTCCACAGATGTAGTCATTTGATTCCCGTGTATTCCATTCTGCGAGGTCCACGTGTAGAGTCTCCATTTATGTTGCTGAAAAAAGAACTTGCAATGAAGAAGTCGTTGGTCTTGTAAAATTCTGTCTTGCAATCTCCAGCATAGTTTTTTTCACCAAGGCCATATTTTCCAACTATCAATCCTTCTCCTTTGTTTCTGACTTTGGAATTCCAAACACTGGTAACTATCAATGCATCTTGATTGTGTGCTTGATAGATTTCAGACTGCAGATGTCGGTAAAAACCTTCAATTTTTCATCTTTGGCCTTGATGATTGGTGCGTAAATTTGAATAATAGTCATATTAACTGGTCTTCCTTGGTAGGCGCATGGATATTATCCCATCACAGACAGCTTTGTACTTTAGCATAGATCTTGAAATGTTCTTTTTGACGATGAATGCAATGCCATTCCTCTTCAATTTGTCATTCTGGACATAGTAGACCATATGATTGTTCTATTCAAAATGACCAATACCAGTCCATTTCAGCTCACTAATGCCTAGTATATCGATGTTTATGTGTTCCATTTCATTTTCCATTTCCAATTTTCCTAGATCCATACTTCTTACATTCAAATTATTAATGGATGTTTGCAGCTGTTTCTTTTCATTTTGAGTCTTGCCACATTAGCAAATGAAGGTCCCAAAAGCTTGACTCCATCCATGTCATTAAGATCAACTTTACTTTGAAGAGGCAGCTCTTCCCCAGTCGTCTTTTGAGTGCCTTCCAACCTGAGGAGCTCATCTTCTGCACAATATCAGACAATGTTCTGCTGTTATTTATAAGGTTTTCACTGGTTTATTTTTTTTTTTTCAGAAGTAGACTACCATGTCCTTCTTCCTAGTCTGTCTTAGTTGGGAAGCTCAGCTGAAACCTGTCTGCCATGGGTCACCCTGCTGGTATTTGAATACCAGTGACATAGTTTCCAGCATCACAGCAATACACAAGCCCCCACAATACGGCAAACTAACAGACACGTGGGAGATTCGGCTCTCATAAAAACTGTAAAATAGAGAAAATATTAAGCTCATTAGAACCTGAGAGAGGTTCAGTTTTTTTAGACCCAAGAATAGGCAGCTGGTTAGGACAAAACCAAGATTCAAACCCACAGCCATCTGACCTCTGAATTCCTGCTCTTTCCCATTGGATTAGTGTATTAGTTTCCTATTGCTACTGTAACAAATTACCACAACCTTTGTGGCTTAAAACAACCAAAATTTATTACTTTATAGTTTTGGAAGTCAAAAATCCAAAATAGGTCTCACTAAGATAAAATCAGCAGCCCTAGTGTTGCAGTGGTTAAGAGTTTGGCTGCTAATCAAAAGCTCGGCAGTTCTAATCCACCAGCCACTCCTTGGAAATCCCGTGGGGCAGTTCTACTCTGTCCTATAGGGCCATTATGAGTCAGAATTGACTCGACAGCAACGGATTTTTGGTTTGGTAAGATAAAATCCAGATGTCGGCAGGGCTGCACTCATTTCTGGAGGATCTAGGGGAGAATCTAGAGGCCACACACATTCCTTGACTTGTGACCTCTTCCTCCATCTTCAAAGCCACTAACCTCAGGCCAAGTCCTTCTCACACTGCATCTCTCTGGTTATCCCTCTACTGCCTTCCTCTTCCATTTTTAAAGAACTTGTAATTACACTGGGCTCACCTGGATAATCCAGGATAATCTCTTTATTGGAAGATGAGTTGATTAGCACCCTTAATTCATCTGCAAACGTAATTCCACCTTTGCTGTGTACATTAGCTTCCTAGGGTTGCCGTAACAAATTATAACAAACTGGGTAGCTTAAAACAATAGAAATTTCTTCTCCTACAGTTCTAGAGGATCTCAATTCATTGCCATGGAGTCAATTCTGACTCATAGCAACCCTACAGGACAGAGTAGAACTGACCCATAGGGCTTCCAAGGCTGCAGTCTTTACCAAAGCAAACTGTCACAACTTTCCCCACAGAGGGGCTGGTGGGTTTGCCCAGCCTTTCAGTTAGCATCCGAGCACTTAATTACTGTGCCACCAAGGATCCTCTGCAGGATAGTAGTCTAAATTTAGGGTGTCAGCAGCTTCGTGCTCTCTCCAAAGGCTCTAGGGGAGGATCCTTCCTTGTCTCTCCAAGCTTCTAGTAGCCCCAGGCATTCCTTGGTTTGTGAAGCATAGCTCCAATCTTTGCCTCTGTCTTCACATAGCCATCTTCCCTGTGTGGCCCCCTCTCTCTCTTCTCTTTTTATGAAGACACCAGTCATATTGGATTACGGCCCACCCTACTCCAGTATGACTTCATGGTAACTTTGCTAATTATACCCATAAAGACTATTTCTAAATAAGGTTCACTTTCACAGGTACCAGGAGTTAAGACTTCAACATAGCATTTTGAGGTACACAATTTAAATCATAACACCATTAACCTAACACATTCACAAATTCCCAGGACTGTGACATAGACATGTTGGTGGAGTCATCATTCTGCCTACCATGCCCATGTTATAGGACATCCCATGTCAAAGCACCCTGGAGGAGACCAGTGAATACTTCAGCTACACTGTGATTAGGTACCAAGGTACCTACAGATCAAGAATTTTCCATTTCTTTAAAGTTTGTATTTGCAAGGTGACCACATCAGAGATTACTGCCTGTGTTGGTAACGCCATACAACAAATGACAAAACCAATGTAGTTCCACACATTCCATAGTGGAGTTGCTCAGGATCTATTCCCATGCACATTTCACTCAGACCTGGCCTACAAGATCCCACTTTTCCTCAGGTACCCCAACTGCTGGAAATCTAGGGGCTTCATTCATCTGCCCACAGACCTTGGTCTGAACCTTGGCACTCTGGCTAGTACAAGTGGTCAGCATAGGCTGCAGCATCATTCTGCCAGCACCTTCCAAGAGGTAAGTAGCTGTTCCTGGGCCCACCTACCCAGTTCCATTTATGTTGTCATTGAAAAGAAAGGTCAGGGGGAAAGGGGAAGCTTATTGCTAGCCATCTTCCAAATTTAACTCCACTTTAAAGTGAGCATGAGTATTAAATCAGGTAAGACACAAGACAACAGGCAAACACTAGTACTGAGTGGACAAACTTAGGACTTCTGACCCTGTGATGGTTAATTTTATGTCAGCTTGGCTTGTCTAGAGTGCAACGTGTTTGGTCAAGCACTAGTCTTGACTCAGTTATGAAGTAGTTATTGTTAGTTTCCATCGAGTTGGCTTTGACTCACAGTGACCTTATGTATAACAGAACAAAATGTTGCCCTGTCCTGCACCATCTTTATGATCATTGCTATGTTTGAGTCTCTCTGTCAATTTGTCATGCTGTGGTGACTTACGTGTTGCTATGATGTTGGAAATGATGCACCGGTATTTCAAATACCAGCAGGGTCACCCTTGGTAGACAGGTTTCAGTGGAGCTTCCAGAATAGACAGATTAGGAAGAAAGATCTGGCAATCTACTTCCAAAAAGTAGCCAATGAAAACCTTATGGATGAAGTGGCTACATGTGATTAAATTAGTTGGCCTTAAATAAAGCAGATCATTCTCCATAATGAGAGTAAGCCTCATCTAATCAGTTGAAGGCCTTAAGAGCAAAAAGGGAGTTTCCCTGGGCTGTGTTCTGCCTCCTGACTATAAATAGACATTTTGTCAGAATTTCCTCACTCTTCACTCTTCCTGTTGCCTGACCTACCAATTTTGGGGCACAAGACTGCAGGAATCTCCAGCCTGTCACCTGACCCACAGATATTGGACTTGCCAGTCCCCCCACAATTGCGTGAGTCAATTCTTTAAAGTAAACATGTGCATCTTACTGGTTCTGTTTCTCTAGAGAACCTGACTAATACAGGCTCCCATCCCCACTCAGATGTCATCTCTCCCCAACCAGACAAAAAGGCTCAATTCTGATTCAAGCCCTTGTAATCATTAAGGTTGTGTGTCAACTTGGCTGGGCCATGATTCTCAGTGGTTTGGCAGTTATGATGTAGTTTGGCAGTCGTATAATGATGTGATCACCTCCATGATGAGATCTGTTGTGAATAGCCAATCAGTTGAAAGGGAGTTGAAAGGAAAGCCTGCATCCAATATAGGTCGACTTTCTGACAAGGCTTACTGGCTTTTGCTCATTCTGGATGCTGCAGCTGGCTCCTGTTCCTCTAACCTCTGGTTCTTGGGACTTGAGCTAGCAGCTTACCTGCCATCTTGCTTGCTGTTCTTGGGATTCGTTGGTCTCCACAGCCTGTGAGCCAGAGCCTTGCTGTCTGACTTGCTGATCTTGGGTCCACCAACCCCTGAGGCTACATGAATCAAGAGAAGCCTCCAGCCTGACCCACAGACTTGGGATGTTCCAGCCTCTACAATTGCATGAGCTATTTCTTTGATATAAATCTCTCTCTGTGTATATATACACATATGTATGTTGTTGTTAGGTGTCCTTGACTCAGTTCCCACTCATAGCGACCCATCGTACAACAGAATGAAACACTGCCTGGTCCTGCGCCATCCTCACAATTGTTGGTATGCTTGAGCCCATTGTTGCAGCCACTGTGTCAATCCATCTCATTGTTTTTGCTTCTCTAGAGAACCCAGCCTAAGATACCCCTTCAACCAACTTGCTCCCCTTGAACACAGGGCTTTAGCTGGCCAGCCACCTAAGCCTACTGTCACTCCAGAGCCAGCTCCAGTACCTCTGCCCTCACCACAGCTGAGTCCCTGCCAGGGCCAGGAACCAGCCTGAACACTGCCTCCCACCAGTGAACCCCACCTGCCTGGTGCTAGGACTGACTTAACCCATGCAGGGCTCTGCCAGAAACACAACAGGCCAAACTGCCTCCAGAAAAAAAGAGTTACAGAAAAGCAAACCATAACACTCCCTTGACAAACTGCAGGAAGTACTAGACAGGCCTCAACTTAGATAAAAATTTATCAAGGAGAGAGGGGAGATTAAATAAAAATACACACTAGTAAAATGGGAGAAATCCTATGACATGAACAACGAAAAAAAAAAGGTCCTTCCATATATAGGTTCATAAGCTTGGGCAAGCCACTTAAATATTCTCAGCTGTAAGGACTACGTGCAGGCTCCATGAGACCAGGCCTGGCGCACAGTGGGTCCTCAGCCAATGACAGATGAATGAGTGAGTGAGTGAATAAATGAGTTAGTAAGTGAGTGCAGGGTGGACTGAGATCCAGAACAGGTTTCTAAAATATAGGTAAAGATTTCTTTAAATCCGCCATTGCTAACTAAATTCTTCTTAATTGTATAATTCCACTATATCTAAAATTGGAGCCCTGGTGGTGCAGTGGTTAAGAGCTACAGCTGCTAACCAAAAAGCTGGCAGTTCAAATCCACCAGCCGCTCCTTGGAAACCCTATGGAGCTGTTCTACTCTGTCCTATAGGGT
>NW_004444138.1:2034228-2064266 GCF_000243295.1 Trichechus manatus latirostris | reverse complement strand
TGGCAGTTCAAATCCACCAGCCGCTCCTTGGAAACCCTATGGAGCTGTTCTACTCTGTCCTATAGGGTTGCTATGAGTCCAAATCAACTGGACAGCAATGGGTTTGGTTTGGTTTGGTATACAGACCTAAGTTTATTAGTGGTTACCACAGGCAGGCAGGACAGAGGTAAGTCATTGCTTAGGGGACACTGAGCCTCTGTTAAGGATGATGGAAAGATTTGAGAACAGTTAATGGTGATGGTTGAGCAACATTATGAACGTAATTAATGTCACTGAACTGTGCATGTGAAGAATGTTGAAATGGCCAATGTTTTGTTACATATATATTTGCCACAATAAAAAAGTAGAGAAAAAAAAAGATCAAGCACAGCATCTAGAGTTAAAACCAAAGGGAGTGGGCAGTTTGGTTTGCTCGCAAGAACTGCTGAGAGCAGGGCCACCTCCTCCTGTGTCACATGACATTATTGTCCTGAATTTTATCTTACCTTTTTTGATAGTTTCAAACAAGTTGTTATTTTTGTTGTTTTATATAGCCCATGACCCAAGCCACGGTGTTTTCCATCGCCTCATATGCATGCGAAAGCTGAACAACGAATAAGGAAGACTTAAGAAGAATCCATGCCTTTGAATCATGGTGTTGGCGAAGAATATTGAATATACTGTGGACTGCCAGAAGAACGAACAAGTCTATCTTGGAAGGACAGCCAGAATGTTCCTTAGAAGAAAGGTTGGTGAGACTTTGTCTCACATACTTTAGACATGTTATCAGAAGGGATCAGTCCCTGGAGAAGGACGTCACGCTTGGTAAAGTAGAGGGTCAGCAAAACAGAGGAAGACCCTCAAGGAGACGTATTGACACAGCGGCTGCAACAATGGACTCAAGCATAGCAACGATTGTGAGGATGGTGTAGGACCAAGCAGTGTTTCATTCTGTTGTACACACTGGGAACCAACTCGACAGCCTCTAACAACAACATTTGTTTTTAATAATAGTCCTTCCAATGAGGGCATACCACTTTCAGTTTTGTCTGAGAATACACTCCAATCTGATGCACAGCTCTGCTGCCTCTTAGGTGAAAGCCAAGAACAGGAACTCCCACATATTTAGTGAGAGTGCTGTTTGCCTTTTTTTTTTTTTTTTTTTCTGTCCTCTTTCTATGTATTTGAGTTGTGTAGTTAACGTTTTGATTTTGTCCCTTTTTTCTTTTACACATTAAAAAGATCCCAATGTGATAGTAGAATTAGTAACATCTGTTGACTGGAAGATAAACATTGATGACAAAGCCTCATAAATTTTAAATGACTTTGTACCTTCTGTTTCACAACAGTCTCTACACATATTTGACTGAGGTGGGACAGATACGCAAGGATGCAGTAATGGTTCAGTGGTAGAATTCTCGCCTTCCATGAGGGAGACCCCAGTTCAATTACCACCCGTCCGTCAGTGAAGGCTTGAATGTTGCTATGATGCTGAACAGGTTTCTGCAGAGCTTCCAGACTATGACCAACTAGGAAGAAAAGCCTTGTGATCTACTTCCAAAAATCAAAACAAAACCCTTTGCTATCAAGCTGATTCTGACTCATAGTCAGACAAAGTAGAACTGCCCCATAGGGTTTCCTAGGAGCGGCTGGTGGATCCAAACTGCCAACCTTTTGGTTAGCAGCCAAAC
Organism: Trichechus manatus latirostris; assembly: GCF_000243295.1. Classification (NCBI taxonomy): domain Eukaryota; kingdom Metazoa; phylum Chordata; class Mammalia; order Sirenia; family Trichechidae; genus Trichechus; species Trichechus manatus. Next base: position 2,062,596 of record NW_004444138.1, on the reverse strand, counting down.
ACTTAACCGCTTCACCACTAGGGCTACCAAAATCAGCCAGTGGAAACCCTGTGGATGGTGACAATCTGATCCACAGCCAACCATGAGGAGGGTGCAGGACTCAGGGGCGGACTTGATGGCAGGTAACCACAAGAAAAAGGACAAGGAGACCCAGGCTCACATGAGGATTAGCAGGAGCACTCCTCAGGCTTTGTTTCTTAGGACTAAACATACCTTCTAAGGCTCTGCAGCCAGATCACTGAATTTAAGATCTTTTTAAAAATAAAGAGAACAGAAAAATCCAAAAAGGAGGGAAAGTTGTGTACAAGCAAGAGACTAAGTTAGGAAATGCCAAGAAAATAATTTAAGAAGTTTGTGGCTACTGAAAAGAGATTATATTCAAAGTCTCCTGGTGCAAAAACTTCAAAACTAGAAGCCACCTCCATTATCATCAAGATATCAAAAGGACATTTGGGGATGAAAGCCAAAAAAAAAAAGAAAACATGATTTTTTTCCACACTTGCACTAAAAACGTCAAATCCAAACATTGTAGAGCGGCACTGAGTCCTGCAAACACCACTCTCTGAGAAAAAACCTCAGTGAACGGCTCTGAATATACCTTCCCTCAGATTCGATGGTTTCTTTGGTACTGTCTTTACTGAATATGAAACGTCCAGATGAGGTTTTATGGCAGAGAGATAAGAAGCATTCGAGTGAGTAATGATGGGCAGAGTGTTCTAAACCAAAATTGACAACATATGTATAAATAAGTTATTCAGCCCTCAGGGCACCTACCCAAGATGAAATTTTAAAAGAGCTTCCCAGAATATCACTGGAGAAGTGACCCCCCCTCCTCCCGGAGGACAAAGGATTGCAACTCAGCTCCCACCCAAATACACCTGGGCCTACTTAGGGGGTGCACATTCCTCCTATTCAAAAGGATTCTCCCTTCTTCATACATGTATATATGAGAATATATAAATGTGTGTATATGCAAATACGCATACATATTATGTATAGATAGATACAGGCATACCTCATTTTATTGTGCTTCACTTTATTGCATTTTTTACAAATTGAAGGTTTGTGGCAACCCTGCATCGAGCAAGTCTGTCGATGCGATTTTTCCAACAGCATGTGATCACTTAGTGTCTCTGTGTCACATTTTGGTAATTCTCTCAATATTTTGAATTTTTCATTATTAATTTATATCTGTTATGACAATCTGTGATCAGTGATCTTTGATGTTACTCTTGTTTTGGGGTGCTACGAACTGCGCCTGTATAAGACAGCAAACTTAATCGATAATGTTACGTCTGTTCTAACTGCTCCACTGACTGGCCGTTCCCCCATCTCTCTCCCTCTCCTCGGTCCTCCCTATTCCCTGGGACATGACAATATTGAAATTAGACCAGTTAATAACCACCTACAAAGGCCTCTAAATGTTCAAGTGAAAGGAAGAGTCATATGTCTCTCACTTTAAATCAGAAGCTAGAAATGATTAAGCTTAGTGAGGAAGGCATGTCGAAAGCTGAGATAGGCCGAAAGCTAGGCCTCTTGTGCCAAACAGTTAGCCAAGTTGTAAATGCAAAGGAAAAGTTCTTGAAGGCAATTAAAAGTTTATTCCAGTAAACACATGAATGATAAGAAAGCAAAACAGCCTTATTGCTGATATGAAGAAAGTTTCAGTGGTCTGGATAGAAGATCAAACCCTTAAGCCAATGCCTAATCCAAAGCAAAGCCCTAACCCTCTTCAATTCTATGAAGTCTAAGAGAGGCAAGGAAGCTGCAGAAGAAAAATTTGAAGCTAGCAGAGGTTGGTTTATGAGATTTAAGAAAGAAGCCATCTCTCTACCATAAGAGTACAAGGTGAAGCAGCAAGTGCTGACATAGAAGCTACAGCAAGTTATCCAGAAGATCTAGCTAAGATAATTGATGAAGGTGGCTACACTAAACAACAGATTTCCATTGTAGACAAAACGGCCTTTTATTGAAAGAAGATGCCATTTAGGACTTTCATAGCTAGAGAAAAGAAGTCAATGCCTGGCTTCAAAGCTTCAAAGGACAGGCTGACTCTCTTGTTAGGGGATAATGCAGCTGGTGACTTTAAGTTGAAGCCAATGCTCATTTAACATTCTGAAAAGCCTAGGGCCCTTAAGAATTATGCTAAATATACTTGTTTTTTAATGTTCTATAAATGGAACAACAAAGCTTGGATGATAGCACATCTGTTTACAACATAGCTTACTGAATATTTTAAGCCCACTGTTGAGACCTACTGCTCAGAAAAAAAAGATTCCTTTCAAAATAGTACAGCTCATTGGCAATGCACCTGGTCACCAAAGTGCTCTGATGGAGAAGTACAAGGAGATTAATGTTGTTTTGATGCCTCGTAACACAACATCCATCCATTCTGCAGCCCAAGGATCAAGCAGTAATTTCCACTTTCAAGTCTTATTATTTAAGCAATACATTTCATAAGGCTATCGCTGCCATAGATAGTGATTCCTCTGATGGATCTGTTCAAAGTAAATTGAAAACCTTCTGGAAAGGAGTCACCATTCTAGATGTCATTAAGAACATTCATGATTCATAGGAGAAGGTTAAAATATCAACATTAGCAGGAGTTTGGAAGAAGTTGATTCCTATTCTCAGGGATGACTTTGAGGGGTTTAAGACTTCAGTGAAGGAAATAACTGCAGATGTGGTAGAAATAGCAAGAGAACTAGAATTAGAAGTGGAGCCTGAAGATGTAACTGAATTGCTATAATCTCATGATAAAACTTTAACAGATAAAGAGTTTCTTCTTATGGGTGAGCAAAGAAACTGGTTTCTTGAGATAGAATCTACTCCTGATGAGGATGCTGTGAACATTGTTGAAATGACAACAAAGGATTTAGAATATTACATAAACTTAGTTGATAAAGCAACAGCAGGGCTTGAGAGAATTGACTCCAATTTTGAAAGAAGTTCTACTGTGGGTAAAATGCTATCAAACAGTATTGCATGCTACAGAGAAATCTTTCTTGAACGGAAGAGTCAATCAATGCAGCAAACTTCACTGGTGTCTTATTTTAAGAAATTGCCACAGCCACCCCAGCCTTCAGCAACCACCACCCTGATCAGTCAATAGCCATCAACACCGAGGCAAGAACCTCCAGCAGCAAAAAGATTACAACTCACTGAACACTAAGATGATGGTTAGCATTTTTTAGCAATAAAGTATTTTTACATTAAGGTGTGTACATTTTTTTAGACATAATGCTATTGCACACTTAATAGACTACAGTACAGTGTAAACATAACTTTTATATGCACTGGGAAAACAAAAAATTCATGTGACTCACTTTATTGCACTATTCACTTTTTGCAGTGGTCTGGAACTGAACTCACAATGTCTCCAAGGTATGCCAGTAGATAGATTTAGATAAATACCTGTTATCGAGTCCACTCTGACTCATGACAACTTTATGACAACAGAACAAAATATTGCCCAGTCCTACACCATCCTCACCATCACCAGCATTTTCAAGTCCATCATTGTGGCTATTAAGCCAATCCATCTCACTGAAGGTCTCCCTCACCCTCGCTGGCCCCCTACATCACCAAACATAATGTCCCCCTCTAACAATTGTTCCCTCCTGATGTCACGTCCAAAGCAAGGAGTAAGACAATGTTCTGTTTTGATGCATAAGGTTTTCATTGGCTGATTTTTAGAAATAGATTATGAGGCCTTTCTTCCTAGTCTGTCTTAGTCTGGAAGCTCTGCTGAAACCTGTCCACCACGGGCAACCCTGCTGGTATTTGAAATATCTGTGGTGTAGTTTCCAGCATCATAGCAACATGCAAGTCACCACAGTACAACAAACTGACATATATGGATGGTAGTATATCTATGTGTGTGTATATATATGTGTATGTGTGTGTGTGTCCCTCTTTCTTCCTGTCTTATCTTGATCTATGAAGTTTTCTAAATAGGTCTGAACTTGTCAGTCGCTTCCACCCCAACCCTGACCCCAAAAATCACTTTAATCTGGAAGAAGCAGCACTTAATCATCAAAGCACAAGTCAGTTGAGAAGAACCAAAGTGCCAAAGACGATGCCCATACTTGTGGAGGGAAAGCAGTGTTCTAACTGGCTGGTGTCTATAAAAGGCCAGACTTTTCCCTGGAAAGTAAGATACACAGGAAGTATGGTGTCAAAAGTATGAACAACACTAACTCCATATGGAGAGAAATGATAGAGTTTTATTGAGGAATACAATTCATGTTGGGCAGCACTGAGTAAAATTACAAAGTGCTCCGATGTTCACAAAAGAATGAAGGGTTTTTATACAGGAAGGTTAGCGTGACTGCAACCACAAACAGACCTTTGTTGATATCAATTAATCTGTTTTTAAAGGCATTCTTCCTGAGGACAAGCATTTTTTCCAAGAACAATCTACACACACTTCCTTCAATCATAGCCAGGCAAGCATAACCATATGTGTTTGCAAAACAAGACTTGTTTACCTGAAAGTGGTGCTCATACTTCACAAGCAGCAACAGGGGCTTAAAACAAAATGGAGTTCAATCCAGACCTGTGTCAGGCATTTTAGTTATACCAAGCACCTCAGCTTTAGAGTGCTCTTTCACAATGGCAAGAGAGAAGTCAAACAGAAAAGACAAAGCGTGGCATAGGAAAGCACCCTTCACAGGATAGGAGTTGCCAATGCAGTGTTTGTACATGTACTTGTGCATGCACACCCATGTGTTGAGCCCATCTGTGCAGCTGAGCTCTGGGAAATGAAGTGAGGGGTGTCAGTGGGCTCGAAGCCCTGGCCTGGACAATAGAGAGGAAGAGGGTAACACCACAAAGAGCCAGCTAGACCTTTAAAAGTTGTTATGGATTGAATTGTGTCCTCAAAAATATGTATTGGAATTCTAACCCCTATACCTGTGGATATAATCCCATTTGGAAATAGAGTTTTCTTTGTTACATTAAAGAGGCCATATCAGTGTAAGATGTGTCTTAAACCCAATCACTTCTTAGATATAAAAGGAGAAAATTAGGTATAGAGAAGCAAGCACAAACAGGGGAAGATAGATGTCATGTGGAGGAACTGCAGAACAAGGGGGTTACAGAAACTGATCTTCCCCTAGAGAGAACAGGGAGCCTTCCCCTAAAGCTGGTGCCCTGAATTCGAACTTCTAGCCTACTGAACTGTGAGAAAATACATTTCTGTTTGTTAAAGCCACCCACTTATGGTATTTCTGTTACAGCAGCACTAGGAGACTAAGACAAAGGCACAGCCGGGTCATGAGCTGCCACATTTTCACCATCACCCTGACCTTCAGAGTATACTCACAGACATACTCTTCCAACTAGATTGTCGTATAGTCATGTAGACCATTAACTGCTATTGTTAGCTGCCATTGAGTCGGCCGTGACTCACGGTGACCCACGCACAACAAAACAAAACGCTTCCTGGTCCTATGCCACCCCCATGATCAGTTGCAGATCAGACTGTTTTGATCCATAGGGCTTTCACTGACTGATTTTTGGAAGTAGATCACCAGACCTTTCTTCATACTCCGTCTTAGTCTAGAAGCTCCACTGAAACCTGTTCAGCATCATAAAAACCCATTGCTGTTGAGTCAATTCCAACTTATAGCAATCCTATAAGACAGAGTAAAACTTCCCCATAGGGTTTCCAAGGAGCAGCTGGTGGATATGAACTGCCACTTTTTGGTTAGCAGCCGATTGCTTAACCACTGTGCCACGAGGTCTCCTTCAGCATCATATTTACCAAGAAAAAACCATATGAGAAGTTGTCTTCCCTTCAGATGCAATACGGAAATTTCACTTCATGCTACAGATGTCATTTTTAGTGTGGCTTGCAGCTGCAATTCCATTCACAGTGGCACATTCAGGAGAGTGTAGAGGAAATCCAGACCTGATGTCACTAATAGAGGGGTCCACCATACAAGAGGCTGCCCAGCGGGTTGCACACCTTTCATCCAACTTTATAAGACTGTGGCAAATGGTTAAAAAGTACATTTTTCTATGCAATGGAGTGAGGTGGTTAAGACCACCACATCTTAGCCATGTTACTTTGGCAGGCAGAGCTTAGGTTTCCTTATCTGAAAAATGAAATAAAAGCAGCTCCTACCACATCACCCAACTGTCAGTTTGTTGCACTGTGGTGGTTTGCATGTTGCTGTAATGCTGGAAGCTATGCCACTTGCTGTGATGCTGGAAGCTATGCCACAAGTATTTCAAATATCAGGAGGGTCACAGGTTTCAGAGGAGCTTCCAGACTAAAACAGACTAGGAAGAAAGGCCTGGAGATCTGCTTCTGAAAACTAGCCAGTGAAGACCCTCTGGATCACAACAGAGCATAGTCTAATATAGTGCTGAAAGACGAGCCCCCCAGGTTGGAAGACACTCAAAATATACACTGGCCACAACAATGGACTCGGGCATACCATTGATCGTGAGGATGACCCAAACCCTGGCAATATCTCATTCTGTTGTACATGGTTGGGGTTGTCATGAGTCAGAGCCAACTCAACTACAATTAGCAACAACGACGACTACCTTGTAAGATAGCTGGGAGGACTCCAAGAGATAGAACATGTAACTTGCCAGCATGGGAGTTCACTGACCTCCGTAACTACAGGATCTACCCAATCCCCTTACCTTCCAAGTCATCTCAGCTATTCCAGAGAGTTGCCAGGGACTCAGGGACAAGGCTCTCCATTTCCCGCTTTCCATTATCCACATGCCTTTTGAAAGAGTGGCCTTGACAGTGCCAAGACCTACTGATCCCTCCCAAAAGCTACTGCTCTGACCTTCCAGTGAGCGGGACTAGACCAGGAGGGGTGGGGCTGGGCCAGGAGGGAGAGATTAAGCCAACCCTGCAGATGTCCTGCTGACCTTCACAGCCTCCACTGGATGTGGCCACTAGGTCCACCCAAAATTGTGAGAAACTTGTTACCTGAGCCACAAAGTCACAAAGTCTCAATCAAAACATCCCCTTTGGCTGTTACTTACAGCACCACTTTCTGAAGCGAGGATGGTTGGGTTTCCCACATTCTCTCATACTCCATTTCCTAGTTCCCTCTAGGCCTCTTTCCTAAGTCCCCAAGTACCATCTCCTTCCTCTTGCTTTAACCCCAGCGTGCCCCCCCAAAATCAGCTTATGAAATTGGATACCTAAGCGAAGTGGAAGAAATCCTCGGTCCCTACACCCAAGTCCCCTTGAGCTCCACTTGGACTTCCAGCTACACCTAAGTAAAATATTTAACACACTACCTGACACGGAATAGAGCTCAATAAATAAATGGTAGCACATCTTATTGGGATGAACACTTGATTTCTGTGCAAATTCACTCCCTTGGTGGTTCGGTGGTGGAATTCTGACCTTTCATCTGCAAGACCCGGATTCGATCTCTAACCAATGCACCTCATGTGCAGCCTCCACCTATCTGTCAGTGGAGGCTTGCTTGTTGCTATGTTGCTGAACAGATTTCAGTGGAGCTTCCAGACCAAGACAGACTAGGAAGTAGTATTGGCCATGTACTTCTGAAAATCAGCCAATGAAACCCTGTGGTTCACAATGGTCCAATTCCCAGCCTATCGGGAATAGCACAGGACTAGGCAACATTTCCTTCCATTGTGCGTGGGGTCTTCATGAGTTTGAGGCCCACTTAACACCAGCTAACAACATCCTACAACATTCACAGCTATGTCTACAATACATTAAAGAAGCAATGACCCTCTCTGTCTGCTACCCTAAGCAGAAGAAAGGCCTGGCAAATTGCTTCAGTAAAAATTACAGCCAAGAAAACCCTATGGAGCCGTTCTACTCTGTAACTCATAAGGTCGCCATTAGTTGGAATTGACTCAATGACAAGGGATTTTTTGTTTTAGTTTGGTTTTTTTTTCTTTTGTTTTTTTAGTGATTTCCCTGGCTGGTGCAAACTGTTAACACGCTTGGTTGCTAACCAAAAAGTTAGCACCCAGACACGCCTCAGAAGAAAGACCTGGTGACCTAATTTTGAAAAATTCGTCATTGAAAACTCTATGGAACACAGTTCTACTCTTACACACATGGAGTCACCATAAATTAGAGTCAAATCCACTGCAACTGGTGGTTTCACTAAGCAAGCACAGTAAAGCAAGAGAGTTGAGAATGTGCAAATGAATGATTATAATGTTTGACCATGACATTTTAATGAAATGAGGAAAGAGAAGAGGATATAGTTTCAGCAGGATAAGGGACGATGAAAAGGTGATGGATCAATGAATTGTGTGTAGGTTCTTGTGGGGTCGAGGATTCACAGAGTTCAAGTAATAGATGGAGGTGAACTGGAAAGACAGGAGGTGGTGGTCAGAGATAGAGGACGTACAGCTGAGATTATGGAGAAGTTGCAGTTACTGACAATGACAAAGTCCAGGGCATCACTAGAAAGTCCCAATAGAACTCTCTGTGGTGATGGAAATGTTCTGTATCTGCCCTATCCTATATGGTAGCCACTAGTCACAGGTGCTTGAAATATGGCTAGTGTAACTAAGGAACTGAATTTTTATTTGTATTTAATTTTAATTAATTTAAATGTAAATAGCCACATGTGGCTAGCCGCCACATAGTGTAGACCTTAAGAATGAGGGGTTTAGGTAGGAGGCAATCACTGGAGGAGAGAGGTTCAAGGAACTAGAAAGTTGGAATGTTGGAAGAATCAATTACACGTATATGAAATCATGAAGAATTGAAGCTGAAGTGGTGATGGAGAGCATGACAGAGAACCAAGAGCCCAAACCATTCAGAAGTGAAAGGCAGTGGCCTGAAAGCAGTCAGTGGATATTGCCACAAGGAGAGGCAGAGAGGGACACAGTCTAATGACATGAGATGTGAAGCTGAGGAGCTTAGGGAGGTTGGAAGGGGCAGCAAGGAACAAGAGGGACACCTACCACTTCTAGGTCCAGTACAGTGAATTCCAGAGGGCACAGTGGAATGGCTTAAGGAATTGGGGAGGTATGGTCTCTGTCTTAGTCATCTAGTGCTGCTGTAACAGAAATACCACAACTGGATGACTTTAAGAGAAATTTATTTTCTCACAGTCTAGTAAGCTACAAGTCCAAATTTAGGGCATCAGCTTCAGGGGAAGTCTTTCTCTCTCTGTTGACTCTGGAGGAAGGTCCTTGTCATCAATCTTCCCTTGGTCTGGGAGCTTCTCCTCGCAGGAACCTCAGGTCTAAAGGACATGCTCTGCTCCTGGTGCTGTTTTCTTGGTGGTATGAGGTTCCCCTGTCTCTCTGCTCCCTTCTCTCTTTTATATCTCAAAAGAGATTGGCTCAAGACACAATCCAGTCTTGTAGATTGAGTCCTACCTCATTAACATAACTGCCACTTATCCCACCTCATTAACATCATAGAGGTAGGATTTACAACACATAAGAAAATCACATCAGATGACAAAATGGTGGACAACCACACAATACTGGGACTCATGGCCTAGCCAAATTGATACACATATTTTTGGGGGACACAACTCAATGCATGACAGTGACTTAGGCTGGGTTCTCTAGAGAAGCAAAAAAAATATATATATAGACATATATATAAATACATAATATTTATATGCGTGTGTATATATATATATATATAGAACTATAGAGTTGCTTTGAGTAGAAGTCTACTCGACAGCAATGGGTTTGATTTTTGGTTTTTTATATATATATAGACAGAGAGAGAGAAAAATTTATATCAAGGAAATGGCTCACGTGGTCATAGAGGCTGGCAAGTCCCAAGTCCATAGGTCAGGCATCAGTCTGGAGGTTTCTCCTGACTCACATAGCTGCAGGCGCTGATGAATCCAAGATTGACAGATAAGATGGCAGGCTGCTGGCTCACAGGCTGTGGAGGCCAGTGAGTCCCAAGACTGACATGCAATATGGCAGGTCACTGGCTCAAGTCCCAAGAACCAGAGGTCAGATGATGACAAGCTGGATGCAGGATCTAGAGAAAAAGTCAGTGAGCTTTGCAAGGATGTCCATATATATTGAATGCAGGCCACATCTCCCAGGAAACTCCCCTTACAACTGATTGGCTGATCACATCAGATCACATCGTGGAGGTGATTACATCAGATCACAAAATAGAAAGTGATTACATCATTATGTAACTGCCAAACTACATCGTAACTGCCAAACCACTGAGAATCACGGCCCAGCCAAGCTGACACACAACCTTAACCATCACATATGGGAAATGCAGAAAAAATAGAGAATATTCAGACATCTCTGCAGACTTTTTTTTTTTTTTTTGGTATGCAGATTAGAGACTAGGAGATGAGGAATTGCCTGGGAGTTTAGGACCTCTTGTGGTGACGGACACAAATGTGGGTAAAAGGCAGGCAGAGATGACTCATGGTGAACTCAAGGCAGTTGTGTGTTGAGGTCATGGATGTTGGGAAGTAAGAAGAGGTAAGTGACCCAAGTTCCCTCTAGACCACTGCAGATGGAAGTGAGGATACCTGCAGAGGGTAGCCAAGCTTCCCTTTTAGCCCTATTGAGTCCTATCTTAAGAAAGAATAGGAGACCAGAAGTGGGGTGGGACCCTTTGGAGGGCAGGAATCCTGATTCAAGCACTCTGGGCTCACTCTCCACCCTCCATGTATATGGTGTTCACTCTTGACCTTTGTTAATGGCTGTGAAGAGCTCAAGGTAGGCACAATAAGCAACTCGTAGGTGGGAAGACAATAGAATAAAGATGTCGTTTTTCCTAAATTAACTTATAAACACAATATAATCGTAATGAAAATTCCAGGTGGGTGTTATGTGGAACTTAATCTATTTAATGATTTATAAGGAGGTGTAAAGGCCTGTAAATAGCTAAGTCAACTTTTAAAAAGTCAAGTGACGTAGGAGACTTGCCCTACTGGACATTAAGACACACCTCAAAGTTATAGTCATAAAAAAACAGTGTGCCCATGGTACAAAAGCAGAAAATATGTCAAGGAGGCAGAATAGAGGTCAGCAATTCTAATCCACCAGCTGCTCCTTGGAAACACTGTGGGGCAGTTCTACTCTGTCCTGTAGGGTCATTCTGAGCTGGAATCAACTCGGCGGCAATGGGTTTTTTTTAAAGGTAATAGCAAAAATCAATAAAGAGAAGATTGTTTAGTAGATGGTATTAGGGAAACCGTAAATATATCGAGCAAAATAAAATGGAATCTCTACCTAACGTACAAATAATGCTAAGCTCCAGGTGAGTTAAATATCTGCATGAGAAGGTAAGTCTATGAACTGAATAGAAGGAGAGGTAAGAGAATAACTTTATGATGTACAGGTGGGATTGTTTGCGTTGTTAGTTGCCATCGCAACTGCTCTGACTCATGGCAACCCCATGTACAGCAGAAGGAACTGTTGCCCGGTCCTGTGCTATCTTCATGATTGCTGGCACGCTTGAGTCCATTGTTGCAGCCATTGCGTATTTTGAGTGCCTTCCCACCCAGGGGCTCACCTTCCAGCACTATATGGGGCAATATTCTGTTATGAGCTATGGGGTTTTCATTGGCTGATTTTTGGAAGTAGATCACCAGGCCTTTCTTCCCAGTCTGTCTTAGTCTGGAAGCTCTGCTGATACCTGCCCATCATGGGTGACTCTGCTGGCATTTAAAATATTGGTAGCATAGCTTCCGGCTTTAGAGCAGCACACAGACCACCACAGCACAACAAACTGACAGATGGGGCGTGGACAGGTGAGATAAAAACCAAACAAAACCAAACCCGTTGCTGTCAAGTCCATTCTGACTCATAGCAACCCTAAAGGACAGGGTGGAACTGCCCCATAGGGTTTCCAAGGAGGGCCTGGTGGATTAGAACTGCTGACCTTTTGGTTAGCAGTCGTAGCTCTTAACCACTATGCCATCAGGGTTTCCTCTTAAAACTTCAAATGCACATAAATATTAATAAATTTGGTTACATAAAAATGAAGGTCACCATGGACAAATACAATAGCTGGCAGAATGAGAGATTTTACAATGAATAAAGTCAATCAGGTATAAAAATATAGAACAGGAAATGTGTTCAAATCAACAAGAAAAATTCAATAACCCTAATAGAAAAATGGATAAAAGCAATTTACAGAAGAAAGGTGAAAGGTGACGTGCATTGGAAGAAATGCTCAAAATATTAGTAGTCATACAAATGCAAATTAATACCACAGAAAATCACTTTACACATATTTGGCAAAAATTCTGGCTGATGCCAACCATTGGCAAAAACAAAAAAACCTATTGCCGTCGAGTCAATTCCAACCCATAGCGACCCTATAGGACAGAGTAGAACTGCCCCATAGGGTTTCCAAGGAGAGGCTGGTGGATTCGAACTACCAGTCTTTTGGTTAGCAGCTGTATCGCTTAACCACTGCACAACCAGGGTTCCCAACTATTGTCAGGGGTGTGGATACACTGGGACCCTGTGCCTGCTGGTGGGACAGAATGCTGGAAAACTGTTTGGAGCACAATCTAGCCCAGCTTAATCAATGCAAACACTATGAATCACAAGAGCATATTGTCTGATATAGTGCTGGAGCTTTGGGCTCGGTGGTTAAAGTACTCAGCAGTTCAAACTCACCAGCAGCTCCATGGGAAATAGATATGGCAGTCTGCTTCCACAGAGATTTACAGCCTCGAAAACCTTATGGGGTCACTATGACTCCACGGCAGTGGGTTTTTTGTTTTTGTTTTTGTTTGGGGGGGGAGCGGGGGGAGGTATAGTGCTGGAAGATGAGCCTTCTAGATTGGGATACTCAAAATACACAGTGGCCTCACCAATGGACTCGAGCATATCAGCGATCATAAAGATTGCGCAGGATCGAGCAATGTTTTGTTCTGTTGTACGTGGAATTGTCATGAGTCAGAGCCAACTCAACAGCAACAACAACAACCCCTACAACCCAGCAATTTCTGCTCCTAGGTACAGAAATCCCTACACAGCTCTTTGCAGAGACATGCTTGAGAATGTTTATTGCAGCTTTATTTGTAGGGACAGGGAATTGGAGACAGCCTGGTACCCACCAGGGATACCTCCCAGTGGATGGGTAGAATACTTCACTCAAGGAGAGTTATGAATTAGAACACCACAGTTAGAAGCAACAGATTAGACATGCACATAGCATGAATGAATCGTAGACACATTGCTCATTGAAAAAACATAGGAAACATTTACGATACAATAGTTTTACGCATATTTTAAAACTAGATGATTACAAAGCAGTGACTTCCATTTGATGATAACATGTAACAAAAAGATATCTATTAAACCCAAAGGTGGGGTGGAGGAGGAAGGGAAGAGAGGAGGCAGTACAGAGCAGCGGTTAAGGCTTGGACTGGGCCCAGGCCACCTGGGCTCAAATACCCACCCTGCCATCATGTGCCTCGGCAAGTTCCTTAGGCTGAAGGCCATCATGGTAACAATCTCATTATGTTGTTCAGTCGATTAAACGAGTGAATGTACATAAAACCCTTAGAACAGCGTCTGAAGCATAGTGCAGCCATAGCACCTGGTGCATTAAAAAGATTGTCGCTGTTTTAAAAGGGAATTAAAGAAGAAAACAAAGAAGGTCCTTGCATGAACCAATGCTGAAGATGTGCCAAGAACTGAGGAGTGTGAGGGATGGACCCCTCTGGACCTGATGTCTGAGGGCAGATGCGAGAGGAGGAGAAGGGGGGAAAGGAGAAGGAGAGGAGAGGAGAGGAAGGGAGACGGAAGGGAAGGGGAGGGAAACAGACCAGAAGAAGGGAGACAGGGGAGAAGAAGGCAGAGAGGGAGGGGGACAGAAGAAGAGGAGTAGGAGAGGGAGGGAGGGGAGATTTAGAACAGCTCACCACGTAATAGCATCAAGTAATAGAAGTGAAGTCTCTGAAATATGACTTTATTACATTTAGGGGGCAAAACTTTTTTTTGATTGTTTTTTATTGTGCTTTATATGAAGGTTTACAGAACAAATAGTTTCTCATTAAACAGTTAGTATACATATTGTTTTGTGATATTGGTTAACAGCCCCACCACATGTTAATGCTCTCCCTTTTCGACCTTGGGTTCCCTATTACCAGCTTTCCTGTCCCCTCCTGCCTTCTAGTCCTTGTCCCTGGGCTGTTGTACCCCATTAGTCTCATTTTGTTTTACAGAGCTGTCTAATCTTTGGCTGAAGGGTGAACCTCAGGAGTGACTTCATTAGTGAGCTAAAAGGGTGTTCGGGGGCCATACTCTCAGGGTTTCTCCAGTCTCTGCGGGCCAGTGAGTCCGGTCTTTTTTGTGTGTGTGTGTGAGTTAGAATTTTATTCTACATTTTTCTCCAGCTCTGTCCGGGACCCTCTGTTGTGATCCCTGTCAGAGCAGTCAGTGGGCCGGGACCACCTAGTTTTACTGGACTCAGTCTGCTGGAGGCCATGGTAGATGTGGTCCATTAGTCCTTTGGACTAATCTTTCCCTTGTATCTTGTTTCCTTCATTCCCCCATGCTCCCAAAGGGGTGAGACCAGTGGAGTACCTTAGATGGTTGCTCACAGGCTTTGAAGACCCCAGATGTTACTCACCAAGGTAGAATGTAGAACATTTTCTTTATAAACTATGTTAGGGAGGCAAAACTATTGAACATCTTTTTAAATTTTTTTCATTACAGTGAAAATACAGTATACACAACCAAATGTTCACCAATTCAACAATTTCCACATGTACAATTCAATGATGTGGATTACATTCTTCATGTTGTACAACCTTTGTCACGTTATCCTTTTCCAAATCATTCCACCACATTAACATAAACTCACTACCCACTAAGCAAAAATGCCCTGTTTTCCCCTCCCTCTCACCCTTGGGAACCACTAATAATCTTTGGTTTCTGTATATTTGCTTATTTCATATAAGTGAGATCATGCAATATTTGTCCTTTTGCCACTGACTTATTTCACTCAGCGTTCAAGGTTCATCCACGTAGCAGCCTGAATCAGGACTTCATTTCTTTCTAAGGCTGAATAATATTCCACTGTAGGTATGTACCATATTTTCTTTACCCATTTGTCTGTTGATGGGCATTTCAGTTGTTTTCATGTTTTAGGTATTGTGAAAAGTGCTGCAATGAACATTGGTATACAAGTTTCTGTTTACATTCCTGCTTGAACATCTTCGAATCCCCCTAACTTCTCCTGGAAGGCATGCCCCTCTGAAGCTGGAATGGGCGTGTTGTTTTATTTCCTTCTGACTTTTCATGTTATAAACTTGGGGGCATCAAAGGTTTGCAAGAGAAGGATCTGGGCTCACTGGGGATGTTGACTCTCAAGTTGACCTTTGTATCAGGAACTCCATCTTCCATCGGCCTGAGGTCACCTCCCACTCTTCCGCAGACCACATACACCTCTCCCCAGAGGGTGGCCACAGTCCAGAGGTCCTGCATGGTGAGGAATGTCCCAGTCTTGACCTTAGCTCTTACTCTTGACTGCACAGACCTATCCTGAAAGCTTCTACTTTCTACCATTAAAGTTTTTCCACTTTACAGCAGATGCTGAGCTGTTTTTCACAGAATAAGCCAACAATAAAAGGAGGAGTCCCTCAGTAGTACAAACGGTTAAGTGCTGGGCTACTAGCCAAAAAGTGGTGTTTGGAATCCAACCAGAGGCGCCTTAGAAAAAAGGTTTGCAATCTATTTCCAAAAAAATCAGCCACTGAAAACCCTATAGAGCACAGTTCTACTCTGACACACACGTGGGGGTACCATGAGTCAGAATCGACTCAATGGCAACTAGTTTTTTTGGTAATACATACCCACTGCTGTCGAGTCAACTCTGACTCATAGCGATCCCACAGGACAGAGTAGAACTGTCCCACAGGGTTTCCAAGGCTGTAAATCTTTACAGAAGCAGACCACCACATCTTTCTCCCATGGAGCAGGTGGTGGGTTCCAACAACTGACCTTTCACTTAGCAGCTGAGCACTTAACCACTGTACCACCAGGGTTTCTTTGGTAATACATAGGAGAGGGAATTTTAACCCCCATGCACCATTCCTTACAAAGGACAATGTATTCATTCTTTCTGTCATTCAACACATATCAATCTGGCGTTAAGTGACGGTTCTGTGTTCCATCTGGGAGATTCTGATCTAGCTTGGTAGAGCAGGAAAGGTGACATGAGGCTGCCAGGGGGAAGGCCATTTCACACCCAGGGAGCTGAGCTAGCCCCTGAGAGCTACAGGAGCACCCCAAGGCAAGCTTGATACAGTTCATCTGCTCGCTTCATGGCTAACCCCCAGGAGCCCCTCTGGGCTCTCTCTCCCCACTGCAGCTGCTCCACTCCCTGCCTCTCCCCCTGCCCGCTTTGGTCTGGCCATTCAGAGAGGCCCACAGCCTCAAACTACCCTTCATCTCTCTTCCCTCCAGCTCTCCTACCCCCTTCACCTTCTTGCTTAGCCAGCTCCTCAAACTTGAGGATTTGGCTTAGTGGTCACCGCCTTGGGAAAGTCTTTCTTACATGCACACACACACACATACACTCCACCAGGTCAGAAAGGCACCATCTTCTGCTCCTCCATAAGCCCTGTTCTTCATCCCATTGGAGACCTACTGCACAATCCTGAAGCTGCCTGCTCTCTCTTCCATCTTCCCAAGAGTACTGTGAGCCTCTAGGGGGCAGGGGCTGTGCTTTACTTCCCATAGAATCATCCCCAGGGCTCATTGATACATTAGGTGCTCTGTTGTTAGCTGCTGAATTAATGAACGATCACTGTGGATCAGAATGGCCAAGAAGGCTTCAGGAGAGAATGAAGAGGGTTTGGGAAGGTCTAAAGGACAGGTCCATTCTGGATATGGAGAGAGAAAGGAAAGAACTTTCTAAGTGAGCAGTAAGTATAGTGAAGAACTGAGCATGGTGAGTGTGTGAATGCACCCGTGTGTGTGTCCACAGGAAGGGTTGATAACTGAAAATCCTGGCTCACGTAGAAAGTTTGTGTTGGTCCATAAACCAAACCAGTTGCCATCAAGTCGATTCTGACTAATAGCGACCCCATGTGTATCAGAGTAGAACTGTGCTCCATAGGATTTTCAGTGGCTGATTATTTAGAAGTAGATCACCTCTTCTGAGTCTTCTCTGAGTGGACTCAAACCACCAACCTTTCAGTTAGCAGCCAAGCATGTTAACTCTTTGTACCACTCTCCATGATGGGAGATAAATTGGGGGACATAGGTTGGGGCTAGGTGAGGAACTTGAACTTGACCTCTGAATGCTAGGTCAGTAAGGTCTTAGAACAATGAAGTGTAGGGATTTGGCTAGAATGTGTAGGGGTGGCTTTTCTCCCACCAGCAGCTCTATTTCTTACCACCAGGGTATATGCATGGTCAGCCCAGCCCACAGGTCCAAGCCACCCTTTGGCCTCTCTCAGGCCTACAGCGGGCACTCTGGCTGTGCAACCCACCCTCAGGAGCATGAACATAAGAAGAGCTTTGGCAGGCCCTGTAAGTGGTCTGGGGCATGCTCAGAGGTCACAGCCCAAACATGCTCATGGGCATCTGCTGGGACCCAGGAAGCAGGGCAATCATCCCAACATGGGATGTTGAATTTGAATCAGTCACCAGCTCCCCTGCCTTAGGCTTTGGAGCAAGTTTGTGGTGAGACCCTACATCTTCTGGAAACCTTTCTTGTCCCTTGGGATAAACAGATGGGTAGGAACATGGGCACCATACTTAGAAAAAAATGAAGTGATACATTATAGGCAAATAGGGGTGGAGTAGGGAATGGGATGCAGGAAGCAGAAAAGAACCAGCACTGCTCAGGTGGCAGTCAATGAGAACAGATGCCAGTGCTGAAGGCTTCCTGTGGTGCCAAGCATTAACCCCTGAGCTGCTGGATCACTGCACTTCAGAAAGTATCACAACGGGTCACATCTCCTGGCAACAGGCAATTTTGATTATTCACATGAGAGTAAACCCAGCAGTTGTACCTCATTAGGAGGACTCAGGGTGAGCACCCTCAGGATATGGAAGCACCTACAATCACACTTAAAAGTGCCTGAGAGTACAATATTTTCCACAATATTCTTCTACCTTTCCCCAAGGTTGGAAAATACCCCAAGTTCATCAATGGAAGCTTGGTGGGTATTACTAAAAGCTGTGCCAATAGGTGGTCATTGCAGGTGGTACTGAGCCACAAGTTGCCTATTATTCAAGAGCAATGCCTTCCACAGAATGAAAAGTTCCACAATTTGACAATATGGCAAAGAACTAAACATAATAAAGGGCTGAGTCCGATATCTTTCAGTAAGCCTCCCCAGGACCCACACTCCTGCCTTCTACATCGTGTTTTCTGCCCTAGGAAGCTGGCCTCTGTGAGGTACATCAACAAGCTCCCTTGTTCTCTAGCTTGGCTTCAAACGCAGCAAAAGGGAGCCTATGATGTTTAAAGTTGTGCATCAACTTGGCTGGGCCATGATCCTCAGTGGTTTGGCAGTTATGATGTAGCTTGGCAGCTTTTAAATGATGTAATCACCTCCACAATGAGATCTGATATAAGGTGATTACCTCCATGATGAGACCTGTTGTGAGTGGCCAATCAGTTGAACGGGAGTTTCCTTGGGGATGTGCTCTGCATCCAATATAGGTGGACTTTCTGGCAAGGCTCGCTGTCTTTTGTTCACTCTGGATCCTGCAGCTGGCTCCTGTTCTTCTGACCTCCAGTTCTTGAGACTTGAGCTAGCAGCCTACCTGCCGTCTTACCTGACAATCTTGGGATTCATCGGCCTCCACAGCCTGTGAGCCAGAGGTCTCCAATCTAGACTCCAATTTGGATTTGTCGGCACCTGTGGCCACGTGAGTCATGAGAAGCTTCCAGCCTGACCCACGAACTTGGGACTTTTCAGCCTCTACAACAACTTGAGCCATTTCCTTTATATAAATATATATATATGTACATACATATATATATATATATATATATATTTACATGCTGCACTGATTTTACTTCCCAGCTTAAGACATTTGGTACTGAGAGTGGTTCTAGAGAAACAGAATTGTAAGGATGAGTCTTCTAAATTGGTTCTCAAGTCTGGTTAGTCTTAAAGATGTTAATGACTCAGCTTCCAGTAGTAAAGAGGGCACTGCTAATCCATGGTGTGAGATGGCAATAGAATACACAAAATATCACCACCAATAGGTCAGGTATTAGTGAGACGCAAGGCTCTGGGTGATTGCTGCATGTCTGATATCTTTCTACATTTTGTCGTAAATACAAGGAAGCTGGTTGGTTTGTCCCACTTTCGCTAGACAAAGAGATGAAAGACAGAGATGAGCTCAGGGTTTCAGAGTCAAAGCTCAAGTGCCACATACACGACCTCAAATTCTCCACTTGTGCCTTGAAAGAAAGCCTTATTTCCTGTCATAACAGAGCTGATATTGTCAAAAACCAAACTCAGAGTCTTATCCTAAGACTGACTGAATTACAATGCCAGCTCAATTTCCAAACTCGAGTGCTTTCTGAAGTTAAAGTAAGGGCATTTATTGGGAAGAAATGGGATTCTGAAACTTGGGATGGGGATGTAGGGACAGATAATCAGGAAACTGGAGTACTGAGCCCCCAAATTCCATTGAATCACTCCTGCCAACAGAACCAGCCCTCTCACTCCAATCTGAAGAGATTACTCCATCTTTGTAGCTAAACCACCCTCCACAGGAAAACCATTAACTCCTCCACCACCATCTGATGAGATTAACCCAGCTGTGTCTGAAGAGCCTTTGTCTGAGTCATTGCCTGGGGCATCACCTGAGGGAGATGCCTTACAAGACAATGCTTAATGTTCTCAAACACATCCCCACTGGCCATTTCGGCTTCTAAACCTGTAACTAGACTTAAGTCCCACCAGCCCCAAAAGGTGAAGTACAAATTGTAACCCAGGAGGAGGTACTGTACACTCCAAAAGAACTACTTGACTTCTCTAATACGTACAAACAGAAACCTGGGAAATATGTGTGGGAATGGCTATTAAGGGTGCAGGATAATGGTGCAAGGAACATAAAGATGGATCAGTCTGAGTTTATTGATATGGGCCCACTAAGCACAGATTCTTCAGTCAATGTTTTAGCTGGAGAGGTTAGGAAAGGATCTAAGAGTTTATTTGGTTAGGTCAATGAAGCATGTGTTATGCAGTGGCCTACGCTAAATCAAGTTGAAGTACCAGACCTGCCTTGGTATACTGTAGAAGAAGGTATCCGAATGCTTAGGGGAGATGGCATATTAGAGTGGATTTATCAGACCCACACGTGGAAGTGCCCAGAGGACACACGCTTTTACCATAACGTTGAGAAACAAATTTGTGAAGGGAGCCCCAGCATCCTTGAAGACTGCTGCTATTGCTGTTTTACGTAAGTCAGATTTGACAGTGGGAGCTGCCTTAACTGAATTAAGACACCAAACTACAATGGGGCTGATTAGATGCTCTAGTTGTAAGGGCCGAGTGGCAGCACTCCTGGAGGGATTGCAGAGATTACTGCCACCATCAAGGACTTGAAGGATGCAGAGGTGGTGATTCCCACCACATCCCCATTCAACTCACCTTTTTGGCTTATGGAAAACAACAGCTGGATCTTGGAGAATGACAATGGATTATTGAAAACTTAACCAGGTAGTTTTCCAGATGTAGTTTCATTGTTTGAGCTAATTAATACATCTCCTGGTACCTGGTATGCAGTTTTTGTTCTGGCTAATGCCTTTTTCTCCATACCTGTTTCAAAGGACCACCAGAAGCAGTTTGCTTCAGGTGGCAAGGTCAACAATACACCTTCACTGTCCTACCTCACAGGTATATCAACTTTCCAGGTCTATGTCATAATTTAGTCCACAGGGACCAGGATTGCCTTCAACTTCCACAAGACATCACACTGGTCTATTACATTGATGGTATGCTGATTACATCTATTAAGGAAGAATTGTCAATGACTGGACTTACTGATAAAATATTTGCATGCTAAAATATTGAAATTAATCCCACAAAAATTCGGGAGCCTTCCACCTCAGCGAAATTTCTAGTGGTACAGTGGTGTAGGGCATGTAGAGATATTCCTTGTAAAGTGAAGATAAGTTATTAAATCTGGCCCCTCCCACAATTAAAAAGAGTCACAATGCCTAGTGGGCCTCTTTGGATTTTAGAAGTAACATATCCCTCGTTTGGGTGTACTACTGCAGCCTATTTATCAAGTGACTCGAAAAGCTGCTAGTTTTGAGTGGGGCCCAGAACAAGAGAAAGCTCTGCAACAGGTTCAGGCTGCTGTGCAAGCAGCTCTACCACTTGGGCCATATGATCCAGCTGATCCAATGGTGCTTGAAGTGTCAGTGTTAGATAGAGATGCTATTTGGAAGCTTTGGCAGGTCCCTACTGGTGAATCACAGCACACACACTTAGGGTTTTGTAGCAAAGCCCTGCCATCCTCTGCAGATAACTACTGTCCTTTTCAGAAACAGCTTTTTGCTTGTTACTGGGCCTTAGTAGAGACTGAATGCTTAACCATGGGATGCCAAGTCACCATGTGGCCTGAGCTGCCCATGATGAACTGGGTGTTGTCTGATCCACAGAGCCATAAAGTTGGACGTTCACAGCAGCACTCCATCATTAAATGGAAGTGGTATATATGAGATCAGGCCCAAGCAGGACCAGAAGGCATAAGTAAGTTGCATAAGGAAGTGGCCCAAATGCCCATGGTCTCCACTCCTGTCACATTAGCTGCCGTCTCCCAGTCTGCACCTATGGCCTCATAGGAAGTTCCTTATGATCAGTTGACTGAGGAAGAGAAAACTCATGCCTGGTTTACAGATGGTTCTGTGCGACATGCAGACACCACTTGGAAGTGGACAGCAGCAGCACTGCAGCCCCTTTCTGGGACCTCCCTGAAGGACAGTGGTGAAGGGAAATCCTTCCAATGGGCAGAACTTCGAGCAGTACACATGGTTGTTTACTTTGCTTGTAAGGAGAAATGGCCAGGTGTGCAATTGTATACTAATTAATGGGATGTGGCCAATGGTTTGGCTGGATGGTCAGGGACTTGGAAGGAACATAGTTGGAAAATTGGAGACAAGGAGGTATGGGGAAAAATATGTAGATAGACCTCTCAGAATGGGCCAAAGAAGTGAAGATATTTGTGTTTCATGTGAATGCTCATCAAAGGGTGACCTTCGCAGAGGAGAATTTTAACAATCAAGTGGATGGGATGACGTATTCTGTGGAAACCAGTCATCCTGTTTCCCCATCCACTTCTGTCATTGTTCAATGAGCTCATGAACAAAGTGGCCATAGTGGCAAGGATGGAGGTCATGCCTTGGCTCAGCAACATGGACTTCCACTCACCAAGGCCAGCTTGGCTACAGCCACTACTGAGTGCCCAATCTACCAGCAACAGAGACCAACACTGAGTCCCTGATATGGCACCATCCCTCGAGGTGATCAGCCAGCAACATGGTGGCAGGTTGATTACATTGGACCACTTCTATCATGGAAAGGACAGTGTTTTGTTCTTACTGGAATAGTCACTTACTCTGGATACAGATTTGCCTTCCCTGCACACAATGCTTCTGCCAAAACTATCATCCGAGGATTTACAGAGTGCTTTATCCACTGTCTTGTTATCCCACACAGCATCACCTCAGATCAAGGGACTCACTTCACAGCAAATGAAGTGCAGCAGTGGGTCCATGCTCATGGAATTCACTGGTCTTACCATGTTCCCTATCATCTTGAAGCAGCTGGCTTGATAAGATGGAATGACCTTCTAAAGACACATATTACAGCACCAGCTAGGTGGCAATACCTTGCAGAGTTGGGGCAATATTCCCCAGGAGGCTGTATATGCTCTAAACCAGCATCCAATATATGGCGCTGTTTATCCCATAGCCAGTATTCATAGGTTCTTGAATCAAGGTATGGAAATAGGAGTGGCACCACTCACTGTTACCCCTAGTGACCCACTCAAAAAATTTTTGCTTCCTTTTCCTGTGACCCTATGCTCTGCGGGTCTAGAAGCCTTAGTTTCAAAGGAAGGAATGCTCTCATCTGGAGACATGTCACTGATTTTATTGAATTGGAAGTTAAGAATGTCACTTGGACAGTTTGGGCCCCTTATGCCTCAGGATCAACAGGTAAAGAAGGGAGTTACCATATCGGCTGGTGTGATTGATCTTGATTACCAACAGGTAATTGGATTGATATTACATAATGGAGATAAAGAAGAGTATGTCTGGAATGCAGGAGATCCCTTAGGGCATCGCTTAGTACTACCATACCCTGTGATTAAAATCAATGGAAAACTACAGCAACCCAATTCCAGCATGGCTACTAATGGCCCAGACCCTTCAGGAATGAAGGTTTGGGTCCCCTACTAGGCAAACAACCACAATCAGCTGACATGCTTGCTGATGGCAAAGGGAATACGGAATGGGTGACGGAAGAAGGCAGTTATACCATGTGGCCAGTTGCGCAAACGAGGACTGTGGTTATTATGAGTATTTCTTCCTTGTATGTGTGCATCAAATATTTTTGTTTTCTTCACTTATAAAATATAAGATTTAAGCAGTGCTAGTGTGTTTTTGGTTGTACATGTGTTAGTTGTTTCATGTTCGGCGCAAGTATGACTTTATAATTTTCTTTATTCAGAGATTGCGTATGGTTTAAAGAGATGTGTACAGGTGCCAAGTTGACAAGTGGTGGACTGTGATGGTTAAAGTTGTGTGTCAACTTGGCTGGGCCAAGATCCTCAGTGGTTTGGCAGTTATGATGTAGATTGGCAACTTTTTAATGATATAATCACCTCCACAACGAGATCTGATATAATGTGATCACTTCCATGATGAGATATGTTGAAATGGAGTTTCCTTGGGGGTGTGGCCTGCATCCAATATAGGTAGACTTTCTGGCAAGGCTTGCTGGCTTTTGCTTGCTCTAGATGCTACAGCTGGCTCCTGTTCATCTGACCTCCCTGCTGTCTTACCTGCCAATCTTGGGATTCATTGGCCTCCACAGCTTGTGAGCCAGAGGCCTCCTATCTGACATTCCTATCTTGGATTTGCCAGCACCTGTGGTGGCCATGTGAGTCAGGAGAAGCCTCCGCCTGACCCACGAACTTGGGACTTTTCAGCCTCTACAACCATATGAGTCATTTCATGTATATATATATATATATATATATATATATATATATGCTGCACTGGTTTTGCTTCTCTAGAGACCCCAGCCTAAGACAGAGCCCCAGAAGGAGAACAGAGGAAGGGAGAAGAGTGAATCTCAGGCATGTATTCCCTTGACTTCCTCCTGCATGGCAGCTTCAAGTCAGACAGCTGTGTTCCATTGAAGCAGCTTCTCTACTGACTCTGTCCTTCTTGGCCTCTTGGCCACTTCTTCCCTCCCTTTCCTATTATTGTACTATCCATGGTGGTTTCCCTATACCCTGCCTATACCTTTTTACCTAGTGCTTTTATTAGCCCTTCTTGGGTTTCCCCAGTTTGAACGTGCTATTTATTTCTTGTTGGGATGCAGACTGATCTCTGTGCCCATATCATTATGGCAAGATCCAACTATCTTTATTCTATGTCCAGGCCTTGACACGGGCTTATTTTATAACTTTTTTTTTTAATGAACACATTTACCCTCACTCATCTCACTGTGTATGCTGTGTTGAGGTCTTTTCTCAGTTCTTAATATTTTTAAAGCTGTCCTTTATTGAGAATTTACTATATTTCAGCTATTCCACCAAGTACTCTAAATCCATTTTCTTACTTAATTTTCACAAAAACCTTGATAAATAGATCACATTATTGTTGGTATTGTTCTTGTTCATTGCCGTCAAGTCAGCAGAATGAAATGTTGTCTATCTTCATGATTGTTGGTACGTTTGGGTCCATTGTTGCAGCTATTGTGTCAATCTATCTCATTGAGGGTTTCCTTTGTTTTCACTGACCCTCTACTTTACCAACCACCGTGTCCTTTTCTAGCAATTGGTCTTTCATGATCATGTGTCCAAATAAGCAAGCTAAAGTCTCCCCATCCTCGCTTCTAAGGATCGTTGATATCCATTGATGTCTTATTTTATAGATGAGGACTCTTGAGTCTTAGACTTCTGCCAAGATGACACAGTTAATAAAGGATCTGCTTATCTGTGGGAAGTTACCAAGAAGCTTGGACTGAAACCACCATTGATTTCACATTATCATTTTGGGGAAAGTTTTGTTGGTGGTAGATTCCTTCTCAAAATGGCTCAAGGAGATTATAACTCTGTTTCAGATTTCAGTGTCAATAATGTCAGCTCTGCACTAGGTACTTGCAGCTCCCAGATTATCATAAATTATTGAAAATGAGTTTACATTTACCTAAAGTCTTGAGATTTGTTTTCTCAGTTAGACTAAAGAATCTGAAGATACGAACTTTATTTGAACCATTATAGATACAGTTTATAACCTGAAGCAAATGGTCAGTCTGAAAGTATAGTACAAAATACAGAAAGAATCTGAAGGAAACTTTGGAGATTATCCAGCAAACATATCTGGTTTTTTAACCCATCCTTCCACCTTCCATATTCAGCAAGAGAGAGTCCTGCTGAATCACTAATGGGTCCAGTGTCTCAACTTGTCTTAACCAGCACCACCTGGGTTTTCCTGAGGCTTACAGGGAAAAAGAGAGAAGGTGTTTTGGGTGCTGCTCCATCTGCAGCTACCCTTTAGGCTTTCCATCAAGCAATTCATCTCAGCTGAAAATCCATGAGCTGGGCCAAGCAGAGTTTACCATATAATTGGAACCACAGGACCATGACACTCAATAAATTAGGCAGAGCAGAGTGACATTTCTGCAGGAGTCACCTACAAAGGTATTGTTCCTAGAGTGAGCAGAAATGTTCCAGGGAGGAGTCAAGTGGAGATATTTTGGTTAGACTTCCTGATACCTATCCAAGGCCATAAAAGGAGGGAAGCACTCATTGTTCGCTGATGACCTCAACTGCCTCTCTGATCACAACGTCCTTTCTACACTCACCACTAAAACACAAAGTCAACCTTGGGAAAGGGCACTCCCTTGATAGTTAAAAGTTCTGCTGGTACCAAAAGCTATAAAAGAGGCTGATAAATTTAATTCCATAATCCTTTCAAACTTCTGAGTGAGGGGGGAAAAAACTGCCTTAGCCAAAGTCCAAAACCATGTGCTTGACATATGTAGATAAGTGCTTATTTCCTCAACAAACAAAGAGCTCTTATAAATCAGTAAGGATCCATCCAATAGGAAAAAAAAAAAAGATTTGGACAGTCCACATGAAAGAAACTGAAATGGCCAATAGACATAGGAAAAGATTCTCAAACTGGCTCATACAAAAACTGGAACTTAGACAAAAATAAGAATAAAAATGAGTTATTTTCAAGGTTGGTAAAATGTAAAGTTTGGGCAAGAGGGAATAAGCATTCTTACACAGTGTGGGTTGGAGGGAATTAGTAAAATTGGTTGGAGTAAGTTGATACAATATTTGGGAGGAATTTGGCAACATATATTAAAAATAGACAAACTTAAAAAAAAAGTTGTGGGGGCGAGGCCAAGACAGCAGAGAAGTCAGACTCTTCCAGTGGACCCTCTTACAACAAAGACCCAAAAAAACAAGTGATTGATTATATATGGCAATCTGGGAGCCCTGAACATCAAAGACAGAGTTGAGGAACTGGACTGAGTGGCAGGGGGAGGAAGAGATGGTTCAGAAGCAGCAAGGAATTGCCAGACTTGACCCAGCGAGAGCCTGAGCCCTTCAGGCCTGATCAGCTCGGGACTGAGTGGTGAGGCAGGCAAGTGGCAGTCCTCGGGAGGCACGTTTCCTGCACCAGGGGAGATCCAGTGCCAGAGAGTCTACATGGCCACACAGAACCAGTGAGAAGCAGCCCTGAATCGGTGAAAAAGATAAGTAATTGCGTACGGCCTACCACGCAGATAAAAAACAACCCCTTAGGGAAAAACCTCTCTCCAATTTCCCTCCCTGCTCCCTGCTCTGTGCTGCGTCCCGGCCCGGCTTCAGCAACTGCTGAGTCCCCTGGGCTGGAAGTAGGATCCATCACACGCCTGGAGCCATTCTCCCTGCCTTGGAGAGTGAAAAAATTAACAAACGGGAAACAATAAACTGCTGGCTCCCCTAAGCCAGGAACCCAGGGTAGGCACAGCTCCTTTGCCTAGGCACAGGCATAAAGGATCCACAGACTTTGAGTGCCTTTCCCCTTCAGAGACTTGAGTCTGCCCATTTCAACAGTGTAGGCCCTCATTACCACAGTAAAACAGGGTATATACTGGAACTTTAACTTCAACTGTTTCAGCTGCAAAGTGGCAGGTTCTTGACATTTGACACTGCTCTGCCCATTAAGCAGGGTCTTCACCTATCTACATCAGAAGCACGAGGAATGGTGGCTCCACCCATGCCACCTAGCCACTGCGATAGGGGCCCATGAATAAGAGGTGCCCACAGTCCTTACAGCCAACAGGATTAGGTGCTCATAGTCCAGCTGTAAAAACCACCCACCTACGTGCTGTAGGGAACAGGGACACCCCTTCCTCCTGGATACTCATGTGTGGCCGTCAACCCCCTTCATTGTTCAGAGTGTGTCCTCTTGCTGCAGCCATATTCCTGTGCCTACACCAATCACCCATGCCTGTCTAGGACTGTAAGTGAGAGCCGACATCACACACTTGGTTGCTATCTACCTGGGCACCTGAGCTGAATCCATACAGAAGGCGTGTGCAGACTCCTGAACTCACATACTTAGTAACAGATCTAACCACCTGTTGACAGGACATTAGAGCTTCAAAGGTGCCAATAATCAAACTGGCTCATACGAGCAGCCTATTTGGGCATATCAAAACAAAACAAGAAGCTAGGACACAGTAAGCAAACATAAAATAAATAAATATAATAACTTATTGATGGCTCGGAGACAACAGTCAATATCAAATCACATAAAGAGGCAATCCATGATGGCTTCAGTAAGCTCCCAAAATAAAGAATCTAGAAATTTTCCAAAGGAAGAAAATTTCTTGGAATTTCCGGAGGCAGAATACAAAAGATTAATATACAAAACTCTTCAAGAAATTAGGAAGGAAATTAAGCAAAACACAGAATATGCAATAGAGGAAGTTAAAAAGATTAGAGAAAAGCATAATGACAAATTTAACAGGCTGCAAGAATCCATAGAAAGACAGCAATTAGAAATCCAGAAGATTAACAATAAATTTTCAGAATTAGACAACTCAATAGAAAGTCATAGGAGCAGAACTGAGGTAATGGAAGTCAGAATTAGTGAGATTGAAGATAAAGCACTTGACAGCAACATATTTGAGGAAAAATTAGATAAAAGGATTT
>NW_004444138.1:2030922-2032531 GCF_000243295.1 Trichechus manatus latirostris | reverse complement strand
TCCATTCTATGAGGCCAGCATAACCCTGATACCAAAACCAGGTAAAGACACCACAAAGAAAGAAAATTACAGACCAATATCCCTCATGAACATTGACACAAAAATCCTCAACAAAATTCTAGCCAACAGAATTCAGTAACATATCAAAAAAATAATTCACCATGATCAAGTGGGATTTATACCAGGTAAGCAGGGATGTTTCAACATTAGAAAAGCAATCAATATAATCCATCACATAAATAAAACAAAAGACAAGAATCACATGATCTTATCAACCGACGCAGAAAAGGCATTTGACAAAGTCCAACACCCATTCATGATAAAAAAAAAAAAAAACTCAACAAAATAGGAATAGAAGGGAAATTCCTCAATGTAATTAAGGGCATTTATACAAAGCCACCAGCCAACATCATCCTAAATGGAGAGAGTCTGAAAGCATTCCCCTTGAGAACAAGAACAGACAAGGATGCCGTTTATCACCACTCTTACTCAACATTGTGCTGGAGGTCCTAGCCAGAGCAATTAGGCTAAAAAAAGAAATAAAGGGCATCCAAACTAGTAGGGAAGAAGTCAAAGTATCTCTAGTTGCAGATGATATGATCTTATACACAGAAAACCCCAAAGAATCTACAAGAGAACTACTGGAACTAATAGAAGATTTCAGCAGTTTCAGGATACAAGATAAACATACAAAAATCAGTTGGATTCCTTTACGTCAACAAAGAGAATTTCCAAGTGGAAATCACCAAATCAGTACCATTTACAATAGCCCCCAAGAAAATAAAATACTTAGGAATAAATCTAAGCAGAGATGTAAAAGATCTATATAGTGAAAACTACAAGACAACTACTTCAAGAAACCAAAAGAGACCTTCATAAGTAGAAAAACATACCTTGCTCATGGATAGGTAGACTCAACATTGTGAAAATGTCAATTCTACCCAAAGTGATCTACAGATACAATTCAATCCCAATCCAAATTCCACAAGCATTTTTTAATGAGATGGAGAAACAAATCGCCAACTTCATATGGAAAGAGAAGAGGCCCTGAATAAGTAAAACATTACTCAAGAAGAAGAACAAGGTGGGAGGCCTCACACTACCTGATTTTAGAACCTATTATACTGCCATGGTAGTCAAAACAGCCTGGTACTGGTACAACAACAGATACATAGACCAATGGAACAGAATTGAGAATCCCGACATAAATTCATCCACCTATGAACAGCTGATATTTGACAAAGGCCCGAAGTCTGTTAATTGGGAAAAAGACAGTCTCTTTAACAAATGGTGCTAGCATAACTGAATATCCATATGCAAAAAACTGAAACAAGACCCATACCTCATACCATGCACAAAAACTAACTCAAAATGCATCAAAGACTTAAATATAAAATCAAAAAAGATAAAGATCATGGAATAAAAAATAGGAGCCCCAATACATGACATAAACATAATAGGAACCATAAGTAAGCACCAAAAGAGAGACTAGATAAATGGAAGCTCCTAAAATTCAAACACTTATGCTCATTGAAAGACTTCACCAAAAGAGTAAAAAGACAACCTACAGACTGGGAAAAAATTTTTGGCTATGACAAATCCAATCAGC
>NW_004444138.1:2012944-2029930 GCF_000243295.1 Trichechus manatus latirostris | reverse complement strand
TAAAGGAGAATGAAGAACACCAAAGACACAAGGAAAGTATTAGCCCAAGAGACAGAAAGGGCCACATAAACCAGAGACTTTTATCAGCCTGAGACCAGAATAACTAGATGGTGCCCAGCTACCACCAATGACCACCCTGACAGAGAGTCCTGGATGGAGCAGGAGAAAGATAGGGTGCAGAACTCAAATTCTAGTAAGAAGACCAGACTTAATGGTCTGACAGAGACTGGAGGAACCCCAGAAAGCATGCCCCTGGATTCTCTATCAGCCCAGAAATAAAACAATTTCCGAGACCAACTCTTCAGGCAGGGATTGAACTGGACTGTGGGACATAAAATGATGCTCGTAAGGAGTGTGCCTCTTAGCTCGAGTAGATACAAGAGGCTAAATGGGCAGCTTCTATCTGCAGGTGAGATGGGAAGGCAGAGAGCGTCAGGAGCTGGTTGAATGGACATGGGGAATCAGGGGCGGAAAGGAGGAGTGTGTTGTCACAGTATGGGGAGAGCAATTAGAGTCACGTAACAATGTATGTATAAATTTTTGTATGGGAAAAATTTTTTTTTAAAGTTGTCATCAAGTCAACTTGGATTCATGGAAACCCACGTGTGGCAGAGTAGAACTGTGCTGTATGGGGCTTTCAGTGGCTAATATTTTGGAAGTAGATTGTGAGGACTTTCTTCTGAGGCACCTCTGGATGGACTAAAACCTTCATTCTTTCAGTTAGCAGATGAACGCGTTAATTGCGCCGTCCAGAAACTCCACAAACTGTTTAACACAGTTTAAATTCTTACAATTCTGTTAAAGAATTTAGCGTATGGACATTTGTATAAATATGCAATAATGACTCTACAGAATGTTTGTAGTAGCATTATTTGTAATAGCAAATAACTAGAATCTACCCCCAAAGTCTACAGTATAGGCCTGATTAAGTCAATATAGTAATACTATATAGTTTTTCAAAATAAGAAAAATCTATATGTGCTGATTTGGAAAGATTCTCTGGATATTTTAAGTCAGAAGAAAAAACAGCATGTATAATCCCACAGTATACTATGCTATATATAGTCTCCTATACTACTCTTAAGGAGCCCTGGTGGCACAAATGTTAAGCACTCCGCTGCTAACTGAAAGGTCAGTGGTCGAACCCACCAGCAGCTCCGTAGAAGAAAAGACCTAGCGATGTGTTCCTGTAAAGATTACAGCCTAGGAAACCCTATGGGGAAGTTTTATCTGTCCTATAGGCTCTCTATGAGTTGGACTCAACTCGACAGCACATAATAATGTAACTATTCCTACTATACCTTATAGGAAATACATATTTGAATTCTAGAACAATATACAAGAAACTATTAATAATGGTCACTTCTAAAAACTGAAAAAAGGATCAGCAGGAGAAAACAGATTCTTATTTTTGGTGCTGCTTGATTTGTTTTTTAACCACAAGCATGTACTACATTTATAACCTTTTAAAAGACAATGCTGACGTTGAAGGGGGCTGGGGTAGGGGAGGCCTCACGTTGTAGGTCAGGGGCATTTGGTGCAAACTTACAGGTTTTGTTCCAGTGAGTCCCTGTTTATTGTTATCTCAACATAGTTCATACCCATATTTGGGGGTCTTTTCTCTTTGGAGAATGTTTTTGACCTTCTTGGCATTGTCATTACATGCACATACAGTTCACTGGGTTTGGGGGCCTCTAATCACCGTAAGGAGTCCCTGGATGGTGCAGGACTCAAATCCAGCAATCCAGTAGAAGACACAGTTACGAACTGTCTTAGTTATCTCGTGCTGCTATAACAGAAATACCACATGTGGGCGTCGTTCACAAACAAATTTATTTTCTCACAGCTAGGAGACTAGAAGTCAGAATTCGGGGCATTGGCTCTAGAAGAAGGCTTTCTCTCTCTGTCACCTCTGAAGGAAGGTCCTTGTCTCTTTGAGCTTCTGCTCCTGGGAGATCTCCATGTGGCTTGGCATCTCTCTTCCCTCATCTCTGCTTGCTCGCTGGCTTGTTTAATCTTTTAGTATCTCAAAAGAGATTGACTCAAGACACACCCTACACTAATACTGTCTCGTTAACATAACAAGAAACCCCACTCCCAAATGCGATTATAACCACAGGTATAGGGGTTAGGGTTTACAACACATATTTTAGGGGGTTAGAATCCAATCCAGAAGACAGACCTTCAACTGTTTTCGTTTTTAGGTTGAAGATCCATGTGGTACTTTGCAGTGAGAACTGTGAAGCCACAGTTGAAAAGGCTCCAGCGCTTAGGTGGAAATGGGCTTGGACCCAGGTCTACGATTCTGTGCCCTTGACTCAGTCCCCTTTGTACGTCCCTGCTCTAGACAGCTGCCGAAGGAACCCTGTCCTCCTCAAACCAGGGCAGCTAGGGTAAGCCATCCTGCCATGCATTTCTAATTATTCTTCTTGGTTGGGAAAAAAATGCCCGTCCCACCACCAGGGCAAGATGCTATGTATAAGACAGAATGGTTTGCTCATATCAACGAACATCTTTAATAATTTCAAAAGCAAGCCAAGAGTTAGATTAACTGCATCCTTCCATCACCACGTAATATTTTCCAAGGAAATATATACATGATCTGAGTAACTGAGCAACAATTGAGCCATGAAGCATGCAACCAACCAACCAGTTGCCATCAAGCCGATTCCAATTCATGGTGACCCCATGTGTGTCGGGGTAGAACTGTGCTCCGCAGGGTTTTCAATGGTTGATTTTTTAGTAGATTGCCAGGCTTGTCTTCTGAGGTACCTCTAGGTAGACTCCAACCTCCATCCTTTCGATTAGCAGCCGAGTACATTTACTCTTTGCACTACTCAAGGACTCCATGAAGCAAGTAGGTCATAAAACTGGTCACAGTGTTAAGCATGTTACATGAATTATCACATTTAATTCTCCCAACATTCTGAGGTTGGTACTATTTTCACCACCCTTACAGAACGGAAGAATTACACAAAAAGAGGTTGAATAATTCACTCAAAACCACACACCTGGAAAATAAGAAAACTATGATCTAAACACAAAGCCCAGGATATTACCATTGTAACCTCCAACATGGAGCCCTGGATGGTACAAACAGTTAATGTGCATGGCTACTAACCAACAGGTTGGAGATTCAAGTCTACCCAAGGTGCCTTGGAAGAAAAGCCTGGCAATCTACTTCCAAAAAGTCAGCCATTGAAAACCCTATGGAGCACAGTTCTACTCTGACACACACCGGGTCGCTGTGAGTCAGAAAATTTCCAAACTACAGGCTCCTCTTTTTCTAGAATTCAAAATTAAACCTATTTTCAAGTTCAGTATTTCTAGTTCTAAACATTTTCTTAACTTGGGATCTATTTTCTCTTTAAATTTTAACATGCTGGTTCTTATTTGTCAGTAAACTCCCTAATCAATGTGGCTGAAGTGAAAAACCAGAAACACCAAACCCGTTGCCGTCAAGTCAATTCCGACTCAGAGCGACCTTATAGGACAGAGTAGACCGGCCCCATAGAGTTTCCAAGGAGCACCTGGTGGATTCGAACTGCTGACCTTTTGGTTACCAGCCATAGCTCTTAACCACTAAGCCACCAGGATTTCCGCGACTGAAGTGAGCAACCTTAGAAATCATGCATAACAAAGATGAAAAAAAGATGCTGTTATTAATCCCACTTCATTACTGAGTGAGAAATGGATGGTAAGACCAACCAAACCAGCAACTTCTGGAAGCAGAATGTTCTAATGGTTCAGGTTGTTTGAAAACAAACTCTGTAGAAAGGATGGCTTTTATCATCCCTTTGAGACATTAGAGATGGCTTTGGTTCCTTGCACTTTGTACGCAAATGAGAAATATTTCCAGAACATGCTCAGACTATTTGACCATGAGCATTAAATGTGCTTACACAAACTCATTGCCATTGAGTTAATTCCGACTCATAGCGTCCCTATACAACAGAGTAGAACTGCCCCATAGGGTTTCCAAGGAGCGGCTGGTGGATTCGAACTGCCAACCTTTTGGTTAGCAGCCAAACACTTAATCCAGGCTTTGCACTTACACAGGAGCATGGCTAATTTCCAGTCCAGATCGTTTAGGAAGGGAGGCTCTAAACTCATGTGGACACCAGGCTTCAGCTTTTATCATTAACCTTTTCATTAAATCATTAATTGTGAGAAGGGTATAGCTCACATTTTTCCCTCACAAATGGTCAGGCTGAAGGTTGGTCATGATACTGTCACAGCCAGGAGCTTTCCTGTGCCCTCTTGAACACAGACAAGGCTTTATTGTAGGAATTAACTTTCGGGCCTGAGCACTTGGACTCTGAGAGGCCCTTTGTTTATGGCAATCCTGTTTCCATGGTTTCCAGGCTGGCTCTCCACAGTCTATTTGTATGCCTCACCATAAAAGCTTCGGAAAAAAAAATAAAGTCGAGCCAAGTGCTAACAAATCAGACTATCTTGTTAGTTGTTGATGTCAATATAAAAAATTATTTTGGAAAAGAAACACAGAAATAGGATTAATGGAAAGGCATCTGTAAATGCTAAAGCATTTGAATTTGTAAATTGAGCAACCCAGCTCTTCAGTCAAAATAGGGTGCCTTCCATATTATAGATATTGCTTTAGAACAAGATCTATTTCTTGGTTCATCGTCACACAATTTCCATTGATTTTATTCTTGGATTAAAAGCCTTTGTGATCCTTGCCTCAGAGAATAATCCATCTCAGTTCTGCTATTTGAAGTCACTGTGAGTAGAACGTGATCTGACCAAAAGTTGTGCATAAAATCTTTGTCTTCAGAGACCAAAGTTTATTAGTGGTCACCAGGATGGGAGGGAGTGGGGAAAGGGTAGCCATTGCTTGGGGGACATTGAGTTTCTGTTAAGGGTAATAGAAAAATTTGGAAATGGATAGTGGTGATGGTTGCACAACATGAAGAACATAACTAATGTCACCGAATTGTGCATATAAAAAATATTGAAATGGCTGCAAAAGTTTTACTTTATATGTATATTTTTTTATATATAAATTTATATATAAATACATACTCCTCATTTATTAACTATCTCATTATCCAATATTTCACATTTACGACACAAGGGTAAAAACTCTAGTGTCCGACTATTTTGCACGTTAACAACATACATCGGTCAGTAACAAACATCAGTGTGCAAGACAAAAGTAACACTGCCTGTTATGGTTAATGTAATGTGACATCTTGGCTGGGCCATGATTCTCAGTGGTTTAGCAGTCATGTAATGATGTAATTTGGCAGTAATGTAATGATGTAGTTGTGATGGTTAAGACTGTGTGTCAACTTGGCTGCGCCATGATTCTCAGTGTTTTGGCAGTTGTACCATGTTGTGGTCACTTCCCTGTTGAAATTTGATATGTGATCACCTCCATGGTGGAATCTGCTGAATGGTACCAGCAGGAGCGGGGCCTGTGGTGGCTCGCTGTCCCATCAGTCTTCATCTCTTCACCTTCAGCCTTCATCTCTCTGCCCTCTGCCACCTACTTCCTTCCTGCTCTCCTTGCCAAGGTTTTTGGCTTGCTCTGGATCCTGCAGCTGCCTATTGTTCTTATGGTCTGACCTCCAATTCTTGGGACTTGAGCTAGCAGCTTACCTGCCAATCTTGGGATTCATCGATCTTCACAACCTGTGAGCAAGGTTCCTGCTCTCCAGCCTGCGGATCTTGGATTCGCCAGCCCCTGCAGCTACGTGAATCAGGAGAAGCCTTGGGGTCTTGCCTGACAATCTTGGCATTTGTCAGCCTTCATAGCCTGTGAGCAAGAGCCCTGCTCTTCGACCTGCCGATCTTGAGTTCACCAGCCCCTGCAGCTATGTGAATCAGGAGAAACCTCTATCCCTATCCATGGACTTGGGACGTTTCAGCCTCTGCAATCCATGCTGTTTCCTTGATATATATATATACACAATACGTTTTACTTGTTTTGCTTCTCTAGAGAACCCAGCCTAAGACAGTAGTCATCCTCCATTTTGTAATTTTATGTGGTCATCCTCCATTTTTTGCGTAACGACTTGGTCTTTGAAGCCTAACCATGTCAGTAAGTGAGGAGGGGATATATATGTGTGTGTGTGTGTGTGTGTGTATTTATGTATATATTTACCACAATAAAAAAATATATCTTTGTTTTGGTAAATGGAATAGTATATTTAATCTTTTGGTGGGGTTTCCCATGAAATCCATGACAAGTTACTCTGATAAGGAAAAAAAATCACTATCTTCAACATGCGTTACTGATATAATAGAGTAAAAATAATAATGGCCAATTAAAAACCATCATTCATATTTTATAGGCATAAATTCTTTTTCAGAGATCAGAATTAAGGTGAAATACAGCTGTACCATATTGGGCCCAAAACAAAGGTGTTGGAGGATCACCAATGCTACTTAAGTAGCTCTGGGAGGGGTCTCTCGGACAGACTCTTCCAGAACCTGGCCCTATGCACACCCATGGTGAGTGCAGCATGTGCAAGAAGAGATGACCTGCTCACTGTGGAGACTAGAATCTTGACTCTCATGAGGTGGGCCATATATTAGACCATAAAAGTAAGGTCAATCCAACCTACATATATATGTATATAAAACAATACGAGGAGTAGTCATTGTTTACCTCAGGATTTTACAAAACTTACAAGACTTGCGAGCAACTGAACCCATGTCAATGGAGAGAATTATGTGCTTTTTTCTGCACAATTAACTTAAATATAAGTAAATATTGAGAAGCAGTGTCCACAGTAATTAAGAGCACCAGTCAGGGATGTTGTTGTCATTATTAGGTGCCGTCGAGTCCGTTCCGATTCATAGCAATCCTATGTACAACAGAACAAAGCACGTCCCGATCTTGCACCCTCCTCACTATTGCTGTTATGCTTGAGCTCATTGTTGCAGCCACTGTGTCAATCCATCTTGTTGAGGATCTTCCTCTTTTTCGCTGGCCCTCTACTTTACCAAGCATGATGTCCTTCTCCAGGGATCAATCCCTCCTGATAACATGTCCAAAGTATATGAGATGTAATCTTGCCATCTTTGCTTCTAAGGAACATTCTGGTTGTACTTATTCCAAGACAGATTTGTTTGTTCTTTTGCCAGTCCATGGTATATTCAATATTCTTCGCCAACTTCACAATTCAAAGGCGTCAATTCTTCTTCAGTCTTCCTCACTCGTCGTCCAGCTTTCACATGTATATGAGGTGACTGAAAACACCATGGCTTGGGTCAGACACACTCTAGTCTTCAAGGTGACATCTTTCCTTTTCAACACTTTAAGGACGTCTTTTGCAGCAGATTTGCCTAATGCGATGCGTCTTTTGATTTCTTGACTATTGCTTCCATGGGTGTTGATTGTGGATCCGAGTAAAACGAAATCCTTGACAACTTCAATCTTTTCTCCATTTATCATGATGTTGCTTATTGGTCTAGTTGTGAGGATTTTTGTTTTCTTTATGGTGAGGCGTAATCCATACTGAAGGCTGTGTGGTCTTTGATCTTCATCAGTGAGTGCTTCAAGCCCTCTTCACTTTCAGCAAGCAAGGTTGTGTCATCAGCATATCACAGGTTGTTAATGAGTCTTCCTGCAATCCTGATGCCCCGTTCTTCTTCATATAGTCCAGCTTATCATATTATTTTCTCAGCATACAGATTGAATACGTATGGTGAAAGTATACAACCCTGACACACACCTTTACTGACTTTAAACCACGCGGTATCCCCTTGTTCTGTTCGAACAATTGCCTCTTGATCTATGTACAGGTTCCTCATGAGCACAATTAAGTGCTCTGGAATTCCCATTCTTTGCAATATTATCCATAATTTATTATGATCCACACAGTCAAATGCCTTTGCATAGTCAATAAAACACAGATAAACGTCTTTCTGGTATTCTCTGCTTTCAGCCAGGATCCATCTGACATCAGCAATGATATCCCTGGTTCCACGTCCTCTTCTGAATCTGGCTTGAATTTCTGGTAGTTCCCTGTTGATGTACTGCTGTGAGCACTTTTGAATGATCTTCAGCAAAATTTTACTTGCATGTGATATTAATGATATTGTTTGATAATTTCCACATTTGGTTGGATCACCTTTCTTGGGAATAGGCATAAATATGGATCTCTTCCAGCCAATCGGCCAGGCAGCTGTCTTCCAAATTTCTTGGCATAGATGAGTGAGCACTTTCAGTGCTGCATCTGATTGTTGAAACATTTCAATTGGTATTCCGTCAATTCCTGGAGCCTTGTTTTTTTGCCAGTGCCTTCAGTGCAGCTTGGACTTCTTCCTTCAGTGCCATCGGTTCCTGATCATATGATACCTCCTGAAATGGTTGAACCTTGACCAATGCTTGTCAGTTTGTCATACTTTGGGGGCTTGCATGTTGCTGTGATGCTGGAAGCTATGCCACTGGTATTCAAATACCAGCAGGGTCACCCATGGTGGACAGGTTTCAGCCGGGCTTACGGACTAAGACAGACTAGGAAGAAGGACCCAGCGGTCTACTTCTGAAAAGAATTAGCCAGTTAAAACCTTGTAAATAGCAGTGATCTTGAATGTCAAGTAGCTGAAGTGAAAGGAAGAAATGATGAAGTAAAAGAGCTGAACCAAAGATTTCAAAGGGCAGCTCGAGAAGACAAAGTAAAGTATTATAATGACATGTACAAAGACCTGGAGATAGAAAACCAAAAGGGAAGAACACACTTGGCATTTCTCAAGCTGAAAGAACTGAAGAAAAAATTCAAGCCTCAAGTTGCAATCAGGAATACTGGGGATCAAATCTCAGCAGGGCCTTTGCCAGCTGTGAGAACTGAGGTGAGCCATGTCATGTTTCTGAGTGTCAGAAAAAATGTCAGTAAAATGGGGATGATAATACCAATTGCATGATTTAATGAGATAATGTAGGTAAAGTGCTTGACACAACACTTGGGACATAGTAAACATTCAATAAGTGGTAGCTATAATAATAATGAGAAGAAAGGAGATGGAAGAAGAAGAAGAAAAGGAGGAAGAAGGAAATGAAGAGAAGGAGATGGGGAGGAGCAGAGAAAAGGAGAAGGTGGGAACGAGGCAGAGTAGGCATAGTGGTGACAGTATTTACAATATGCTGCTAACCAAAAGGTCAACAGTTCAAATCTACCAGCTGCTCCTTGGAAACCCTATAGGGCAGTTCTACTCTGTCCTATAGAGTCACTGAGTCAGAATTGACTTGATGGCAATGGGTTTGGGTCATGTATAAACAAGGATAGAGAAGGCAAGGTGTGGACTTTACACATGGAGTGACGTGTGTTCAAATTCTGACTCCAATGCTTATATTATATTCATGACCCTCGAAGGATCTTTATGAGCTCCAGAACTTACCATTTGGCTCCCTCTTTAGACCACATAACAAAAACCAAACCAAACCCGTGGCCATCAAGTCAACTCCAACTCATGGCAACCCCATTATAGACTAGAACTGCTCGATAAGATTTTCTTGGTTGTCTTCTTTATGAAAGCAGACCGCCAGCCTTTTCTTTCGTGTTGTCACTGGGTGGGTTCGAACCACCAACCTTCAAGTTAGTAGTAAAACGCAAACCATTTGAGCCACCTAGGGACTTTTCAGACCACATAGATTCACTTTTTTTGCTTCTACTTTGAATAAAGGAAAGAATCCACCTCTACCACCACCCACTTAAACTGGAATATTATGTAGGAGAACCAAGCTAGGCTCCAGTTTGAGATGACCTTAGACACTCTCAAAGTCTCACCTTACCCAACTTCTCTTCTTGTCTCTGTGGTGCAGTCATTGTGTTCTAGTGTCCACTTTCCAGAGCACAGCCGGAAAGGGAGCCTCAGAGGCTGTGTTGTTTCTCAGAATTGCCACTTAAACACCATTCTCATAAAATTTCTGTTTCTTAGAATTACCACTTAGTTACCATTCTCATAAAATTGGCCCCTCCAAGTGCCACCAAACAACAAAGGGCAGTAAAATCAGGCATTGGTTGGACTTCAAGCCGTAGGAAGTGTTTAAGGTCATCTGCTGCCACTTGCAACATTTGTTGGCTTCAGAGCTGGGCCTGGGAAGCAGGGAGTAAAGATTACCAAAGAAACAAGGCTTCGGGAAACAATGCTGCCTTGATTTCTTAATCTTTTGCTGAGACATTTCCCCCTCCCCCGCAGTATATTTTTAACTAAGAACCAGGATCATATCCCTGGTTACAAGAGCAGGGTGGCTGTGCCATTTTAGGAATTTGGAATAGCAGATCCAATCGTGTGTGTGTGTGTGTGTGCGCGCGCGAGCGTGAGATAAGCATTTGAAATACAATTTATAGATTGTTAGAGACCAACTCCCACTTTTCACACATATCAAACAGTATATTCGATCAAGATACTTACTGATCAGAACAGTGAAGCACTGTGTAAATTTCGAGACTCCAACATAACAACATAAACAAGTCTGAAGGTATGTAGTATTAAATAACACCTATGTATTGGCCAAAAATGTTAGTGAGGGGTGCACAATTTAATCATTTTACAGTATTGCCTTAAATAGACAACATTTAAGTTCCTGTGTAGATCACAACCACTGCATGGCATTGTGTGTATTACAACCACTCAACGATCCAGGTCACATTAGAATCTTTCAGTATCTTTATGGACTCAAGGGTCTTACAAACTTTGCTTGTTCTATCTGACTGTAATCTTAGTTTTTAGACTCAGCTCCTCAATGCTTGGCCACCCCAAGCATTGGAAACTTCTTCATAGACTGGCCTCCGTGCCCATTCCAGCTACCAGTACCAGCTGCTGTGGAGTGGATTCCAACTCATGGCGACCCCATGTGTGTTAGAGTAGAACTGTTCTTCATAGGGTTTCAATGCCTGTTTTTTGGAAGTACATTGCCAGGCGTTTCTTCCAAGATGCTCTGGGTAGACTCAAACCTCCACCCTTGTGGTAGAAGCAAGCAAGTTAACCATTTGTACCACCCAGGGACTCCACCCATTCCAGCAGTACCCCTACATACTTTTGTGTCCCCAAAACAATGCATTTAAGAATCATCCTGGTTCCCAAAATCTAGTGCTATTTATCCTTCATGGAAGCAAAGTTTTCCTTTGGAAAAGAGAGAGTCAAGGATTGAACTTGTTGCTGGGACCACACAGTTGTCAGCAAAGTGACCCTAGAAATGAGACTTCAGGTATTCACTGATGGAGTGGAGTCTTCCACATTACAAAGTCACAAGTCTATGATAATGTTTTCAATCCAAACCTAGTTTCACTAAGTCTTTTTCTTAGATTAATCGAATGCAAAAGTGAAGCCCTGGTGCCTCCGTGGTTAAAGTGCTCAACTGTTAACCAAAACGCCGGCAATGCAAAGCCATCAGCCACTCAGCAGAAGAAAGATGTGGAAGTCAGCTTCTGTAAAGATTTATAGCCATGGTAAAAAGAAAAAAAAAAAAAAGATTTATAGCCTTGGAAACCTGATGGGGCAGTTTTACTCTGTCTTACAGGGTAGTGATGAGTCAGAATCAACTCAACAGCAATGAGTGATGGTGGTGGAATGCAAATATGTCTCTATTTTTATTTTCCTTTATCTGACCAGCCAACTTTTTCCTCATCTTCTTAAAAATATATTTATTATATTGTGTGAGTATATATATAACAAAACCTTCACCATTTCAACATTTTTTACATGTCCAATTCGGTAACATTATTTATTTCACCATGTTGTGCAACCATCACCACTCTCCATTTCCAAATTTTTCCATTACCCTCAACATAAACTCAGTGACTCCCTCTTCCCCTCTTCCCCCGACTTTTGATAACCACTAATAGACTTTGATCACTATGCATTTGTCTATTCTGGATATTTCATTTAAGTGGGATCATATAATATTTGTTCTTTTGTTATTGACTTGTTTCACTCCACATAATGTTTTCAAGGTTTATCCACGTGGTAGCATGTAACAGGACTTCATTTCTCTTTATGGCTGAGTAGTATTCCATTGAATATATGTACCAGCATTTGTTAAGGAGCCCTGGTGGCACAAACAGTTAAGCACTTAGCTGCTAACCAAAAGGTTGGCTGTGTGAACACACCCAGTGGCTCCGAAAGAAAGACCTGGCAATCTGCTTCCATAAAGATTTCAGGCAAGAAAAGTCTATGGGGCAGTTCTGCTGTGTCACACAGGTAGCTGTGAGTTGCAATCAACTTGATAACTACTCTTTCTTTATCCACTCATCTGTTGATGTACATTTAGGTTTTTTCCACCTTTTGGCTATTATGAATAGTGCTGCAATGAACATTGGTGTACATGCATGTGTTTGAATCCCTGCTTTCAATTATTTTGGGGTATATGCATAGAAGTGGAATTGCTGAATCGTTACAGAAATTCTATGCTTAACTTTTTGGGGAACCACCGTACTCTTTCCCACAGCAGCTGTACCATTTTACAATCCCACCAGCAATGACTGAGGGTTTCAATTTCTCCACATCCTCGCCAACACCTGTTGTTTTCTATTTCATGTGAGATCTTCATGCATACTTCAGTGAATACACAGTCACATTTATTCAATCAATTATTCAATACAGATTTATTGAGCACCTACTGTATGCACTGTCCTAGGCACTAGAGATATAACAGTTAATAATACAGACGAAATTCTCTGGTTCCGTGGAGCTTATAATCCAGTGGGGCAAGACAGACAGTAAACAAAATAATTACCTAAACGGTATGTGAGGTAGGGATTAGCAAGAAAATAAAGCAGGAAACGGGTTAATGAGTACCAAGAGAGCTGGGAGTTCAGTTTTATAATGGTTTTTTTGAGATATAATTCACATACCATAAATTCACCCTTTTAAAGTATCCAATTCTGTGGTTTTTAGTATATTCACAGAGTTGTGCAACCATCACCACTATGTATTTCCAGAAATTTTTCATTGCCCCAAAAAGAAACCCCACACACATTAGCATTCTCCCTTCCCTCTAGCCCTGGCAACCACTAATCTACTTTCTGTCTCTATGGATTTGCCTATTCTGGACATTTCATATAAATGAAATCATAAAATACATGGCCTTTAGTGATTGGCTTCTTTCACTCAGCATAATGTTTTCAAGCTTCATCAACATTGTAGCATGTATCAGGACTTTATTCCTTTTTAGGGTGAATAATATTCCATTGTATGGATAGACCCCATTTTGTTTATCCATTCATCAATTGATGGGCATTTGGATTGTTTCCACCTTTTGGCTATTGTGGATAGTGCTGCCATGAACATCAGAGGGCAAGTTTTTGTGTGAATGTGTTTTCATTTCTCTTGAATATATAGCTATGAGTCAAATTGCCAGGTCAGACGGTAACTCTTCTGCGTTATGCAAAAAGACCTTTTTAAAGTGTTCAAAAGCAAAGATGTCACTTTGAGGACTAAGGTGTGCCTGACCCACGCCATGGTATTTTCAATCGCCTCATATGCATGTGAAAGCTGGACAATGAATAAGGAAGACCAAAGAAGAATTGATGCCTTTGAATTATAGTGTTGTCACGGTCTGCCAGAAAGGCAAACAAATCTATCTGTCTTTGAAGAAGTACAGCCAGAATGCTCCTTAGAAGTGAGGATGGAGAGACTTCATCTCACGTACTTTGGACATATTACCAGGAGGGACCAGTCCCTGGAGAAGGACACCATGCTTTGTAAAGTAGAAGGTCAGCGAAAAAGAAGGAGACCCTCAACGAGATGGACTGACATAGTGGCTGCAATAATGGACTGAAACACAGCAGTTTCCTTCTGTTTTACATAGGATTGCTATGAGTCAGAATTGACTCAACAGCACCTAACAACAACATGGTAACTCTATGTTTAATTTTTTGAGGTCAGGGTTCCATTCTAAATCGAGTGGTCAGGGGATGCCTCACTGTTAAGTAGACACTGGCAGAGACATGAAGAATAGGCCATGCATGCGTATGGGGGAGAGCATGCCAGCAGGAGAGACAGTGAGATCTAGAGGCAAGAATGTGACTGGCGTGTCTGAGGAACAGTAGATACCCCGGTGTAGCTGGAGTGGAGAGAATAAGGAGGAACTACCTGTTGACCTGCAAGGCTGACCACTGACCTAGAAACATCACACTTAAATGACAAGCTGTTGACTTGTTTTTGAGCAAATGAGATGACATATTCCAGCATCCTGAATTTAACTTCTTAACTCAATTTATTCGTAACAGTTTCCACAATTGATAGACTCAGAGTACCAATTCCATCCACTAGTCTGTCTTCTCCTGACATGTTTCCTAAAGCAATACACAGAACAGAACGTAAGTGCACAATGATTGTATAATAAAGACGTTTACATTCAAACATTCATTCAGAATAATTGGTATTGGCATTGGATGTTCAAGTTCAAGTGTATTGGCATCTGGAATGGCCTCTGTCATGGATTGAATTGTGTCCCCCAAAATATGTGTAGCAATTTGGCTAGGCCATGATTCCCAGTGTTGTGTGATTATCCACCATTTTGTCATCTGATGTGATTTTCCTATGTGTTATAAATCCAACCTCTACGGTGTTAATGAGACGGGATAGGTGGCGGTTATCTTAATGAGGCAGGACTCAATCTACAAGATTGGATTGTGTCTTAAGCCAATCTCTTTTGAGATATAAAAGACAAAAGTGAGCAGAGAGACTGGGGGACCTCATATCACCAAGAAAGCAGTGCCAGGAGCAGAGTGCATCCTTTGGACCCAGGGTTCCTGCACAGAGAAGCTCCTGGTCTAGGGGAAGATTGATCACAAGGACCTTCCTCCAGAGACAACAGAGAGAGAAAGCCTTCCCCAGGAGCTGACACCCTGAATATGGACTTCTAGCCTACTAGACCATGAGAGAATAAATTTCTCTTTGTTGAAGTCATCCACTTGTGGTATTTCTGTTAT
The DNA here is from genome assembly GCF_000243295.1 of Trichechus manatus latirostris. NCBI lineage: Eukaryota > Metazoa > Chordata > Mammalia > Sirenia > Trichechidae > Trichechus > Trichechus manatus. The sequence goes on along the minus strand of NW_004444138.1, from coordinate 2,015,021 downwards.
AGCAGCACTAGATGACTAAGACGGTCTCTTGCCAAGATGGCAAATCTGACTTTCCTCAGAAGCTTCTTATGCTCCCTCCCATGACCTCATCAGCAAAGGCAGTGGGGGCAGTTAACAATGGGGTGTTACTGTGTCCTTCCCACTGGACATTTGTCATCTGTCCAGATGCCCCAGAGGGATCTGTTAGCCCCCAAAACACAAACTCAACCAGAGCCCAACAACAAGTCAGAAATTGTCTCTCAAAGGATGACCACCACTCAGAATGTTCTAGCCCTGCTTCGGAGCAGGGTCTCAAAGGTTTGCTTGAGATACTTCCTCAGTGGGGACAGTAAAGGCTCAAGGCTTTCCTAGGTAAACTGCTGACCCCTCTACCACATCAGAGACATAAAAGGTAAGGGTGCCAGATTGCAGCCTCTGTCACTGAAAGGCCTCTCCTAGCCCAGGCTCTGTTTAAAAACTACAACTCTTCTGGCATCTCTGTGTATGGGCTGCAGTGGGAAATTCCAGGTGAGGAATGTGCCTACCAGTTGTTGGATCATGGTGTAGAAGTATTCCTCTAACTCTGGTGGGATAACCTCAACATACCCCCAAGGAACTTAAAACTTCTGCCAGATTTAGTCTGCATCCAACTTCCATCCGTGGTCCTGTGGGTGACTTACTGCAGCTGAAAGTTCTTTCTTCACACTGTCCACAACCATCCCATCAATGAATCATTTAGTTCACTACCTCTGGTCTTGCTAGAAGCTCCCAGTATTGATATCATTCCTGGCAGTCTACTTCCTAAAAACCAGCTGTTGAAGACCCTGTGGAGCACGGTTTACCCTGACACACAGGGGGTTGCCGTGAGTTGAGTCTACTCCATGGATCTAGTAGTGGTGTTGTCATGCATTGAATTGTGCCCCCAAAAAATATCTGTCAACTTGGCTAGGTCATGATTCCTGGTGTTGTATGATTGTTTACCATTTTGTAATATGAAGTGATTTCCCTATGTGTTGTAAATTCTATCACTATGATATAATAAAATGGATTAGCAGCAGTTATATTGGTGAAATCTACAAGATTAGTGTCTTAAGCCAATCTGTTTTGAGATATAAAAGAGCAAAGCAAGCAGAGAGACATGGGGGACCACCAAGAAAGCAGTGCCAGGAGCAGAGCATGTCCTCTGGACCTGAGGTTCCTGTGCAGAGAAGCTCCCAGGCCAAGGGAAGACTGATGCATCACAAGGACCTTCCTCCAGAGCTGACAGAGAAAGCCCTCCCCTGGAGCTGATGCCCTGATTTGGACTTGTAGCCTACTGGGCTGTGACAGAATAAACTTCTGTTTGTTAAAGCCATCCACTTGTGGTATTTCTGTTATAGCAGCACCAGATGACTAAGACAGGTATGATTCTAGTTCCCAGTTGCTGTCAAGTCAACTTCGATTCATGATGACTCCATGTGTGCCAGAGTAGAACTGTGCTTCATAGGGTTTTCAACGGCTGATTTTTTGGAAGTGGATCACCAGGCCTTTCTTCTGAGGTGCCTCTCAGTGGACTCAAGCCTCCAACCTTTCAGTTAGAAGCTGAGCTCATTAATCATTTGTACCACCCAAGGACTCCTAACCAAGATTATTGTGTTGTTAGGTGCCATCAAGTCAGCTCCAACTCATAGCGACCCCACGTACAACAAAAGGAAACACTGTCTGGTCCTGCGTCATCCTCACAATCACTGCCATGTTTGAGTCCATTGTTGCAGCCACTGTGTCAATCCATCTTATCGAAGGCCTTCATCTTTTTCACTGACCTTCTACTTTAACAAGCATGATGTCCTTCTCCAGGGACTGGTCCCTCCTGATAATATGTCCAAAGTATGTGAGATGAAGTCTCACCATCCTCGCTTCCAAGGAGCACTCTGGTTGTACTTTTTCCAAGACAGACTTGTTCATTCTTCTGGCAGTTCATAGTATATTCAATATTCTTCGCCCACACCATAATTCAAAGGCATCAATTCTTCGGTCTTCCTTATTCATTGTCCAGCTTTCACATGCATATAAGGCGATTGAAAACACCATGGCTCAGCTCAGGTGCACCTTAGTCCTC
>NW_004444138.1:2009267-2011542 GCF_000243295.1 Trichechus manatus latirostris | reverse complement strand
GCGCCTATGAATCATGCAGGGAGAGAAAATGGCATTTTTAATGCTAAAAGTGGATACAAATATGATTAACCTGATGTCTGGAAATTTCTGTTTTGAAGATGATTTTCAGCCAGGGTTTATGTTCCAACTACTTAACAATTTCGTATCACAGGGGCCAACAGTGGGAATGGATGGTGGTCAAGGCATTGGAGCAGGGTCCTGGGGCCCCCATCCACCCACCTCCGTGGAGACCTTTAGTTGCTTAACCCTTTAGTTCCTGCATCATGGAGCAAAAGGGAGGGACAGAGGATCCCAAAGGAGGGGCCAAGGCAGCAGGATTTCAATAGTTGTTAACCAATATGGTCAAACTAGAGCATCCTGATACTTATCAGCCCACTCTGGCTTGGTGTGGAGTTGTGTGCCATAACGAACTCAAAATACAGTAGAGTCAAAAAAAAAATAAAAAAAAAAAATAAAAAAATACAGTAGAGTCATCGCTAACAGCGTTCATTGTGGCACACAACACCACACTAAGCCAGAAACATTATGTGGAGGGAAAAAAGCCAGACAAACAAAAAGTAGTTGTTTGATTCATTGACATGAAGTCCTAGAGAGGGCACGACTCATCTATGGTGCCAGAAAGCAGAGCAGTATTTCCCTGGGAGCAGGGGGAGAGGAGGCAAGGATCGGCTGCTGAGGAGGATGAGGGGAACTTTATGGGGTGATAGCAGTGTCTGTATCTTGACAGGGGTGGTGGTTACATGAACCTACACATTTGTCAAAACTCATCAAATGGTACATTGGAAATGGGTGCATACTGTTGTATAAGTTAAACCTCAATAAGGTTGATTTAGGGTATCAAACTGGGTTCTGAATTGGGTTCTGAACTGAATCTCCATGGGGATCAAGGCCCTCATAACTACAATCAGAGCAGCTCTCCTTCCTTCTGACTTTTATACCAGGGTTTCATTTGAACAATGGTTCCATGGCTAAATATATACATATATATATTTGAAAATCACTGGTTGGAAGAGAAAGCTATCATATATGAATTAGCTATAATATTAATACATAAAAGCGATTAGTCTCATGAAAGAGATTAATTAAAATGTTCTGGGAGAGCATTTTATGGAGTGAATACTTTCTGGTGAAAATACTGAGAAAAGCTTCATGACAGATGTGATATTCAAATAAGGCCTTAACATCTAGGTAAGATTTTAAAAACCAATTGCCATTGACTTGACTCTGACTCATGGCAACCCCATGTGTGTCAGAGAAGAACTGTGTTCTATGGGGTTTTTAATGGCTGATTTTTCAGAAGGAGATCACCAGGACTTTCTTCCAAGGCACCTCTAGATGGACTCGAACCTCCACCCTTTTGGTTAGCAGCTGAATGAGTTAACCATTTGTACCACCCAGGAACTCCAAATAAACACATTTTTATAAGGGGGCCACCACACAGAAACCTGACCCGCTACAAAACAAGCAAGCTAAAATTCATGTCCTGAGACTCAGATGTGTTTTCCCACATTAAGTCATCCCAACAAGGAGCCAGAAGGAACCCCTGTCTCAGCTGAAGATACAAGTAGGGACTGGCTGCTCCTTTAGTGTATCATTGGCAAGCCCAGTGGAAGTAGGGGGCTGGTTTAGAAGAAGGAGGGTAGTCATTGCTAAGCACCAAAAGAGCTCTGGGTGTTCCTTCAGCATCAGTGGGTAGGACACACCCAAGGACAAGCTGGCTGGAAGAGGCAGATGGTACTTTTCTCTTTCTCTCTCTGCAATCTATAGACTTGGATCTGAGGTCACCATCCAGTGTCTAGAACACAGTGGGCAATGGTGATTTGACTCTCTCTGAAGCTAGGCCTGGGTCATGGTGGCCACAGAGGGGCCAAAGAACTTAAAAATGAAGGTAATGAAATTGTCCTCTGTTGAGGGCAACCGTTGAGTCGGCTCAACTATAAAACCGACACGTAATTGACCACACTAAAGAAATGCAAAGTCTCCTTACTGCAAGGCCTGCCCATATTGAATATGGATCAGAGGAGGCCAGGACAGGGAGGTGCTCTGGAGGCAAAGGGTACACTGCCCAGCCAGGCACTCTCTGGGGCTGGCCCTGGCCTTGGAAGGCCCAGCTTAGCCATTTCAAGCTGTGTGGCCTTAGGCAAGTATTGAACCCACCTACCCACCAAGTCTTAGTTTCCTCATCTGCAAAATGAGGATGATGTCCACCTCATCAGGTTACTGTAGGGATTACATCAAGCCCTTAATATAGAGCCTGGCCCATAGCAGGCACTCA
>NW_004444138.1:2007387-2008517 GCF_000243295.1 Trichechus manatus latirostris | reverse complement strand
CAACCTTGAGGGATTCTAGTTCTAGAAGACAGCCCAACCTACTGAAAAGTTTTAAAGATTTTTGCAACTCATTTTTTATGTTTACAAAAGTCTTCCAAAACAAAGTAGTAAAAAATCCAAGCACTCTAGACAAAAATAGGAGCCCTGCTGATGCAATGGTTAAGCGCTCAGCTGCTAACCGAAAGGAGAAAGATAATGACAGTCTGCTTCTGTAAAGATTTACAGCCTTGGAAACCCTACAGGGGACGTTCTACTGTGTCCTCTGAGTTAAGATCAACTCAACTACAACAGGGTTTTTTTCTAGACAACTATGGAAGGAAGGCTTTGTTAGGATCATGAATACGTTTCCAGATATTTGGAAATACGTTCTATTAGGACCAAAGGCTTGGAGCAGGGAAGGACAGTTAACCACTTCTCTAATCAGGGTTCTCTTTATACATCCAGAATGAGATACATAACCACTAATAGGCTAAAGGAAGACCCTGTATCTTGATCAAAATTGTCACTATGCAATCAATTGTTGCCTGAGTTTAGACCTGTTCTGTATAATGCAAGGGTGTGAAATAAAGTCAATTACTGGTTCTAGTAGCTTTTGAGAATGCATATTTTGCCCACCATAAATTATCTTGGATAAAAGCAACATAAACAATGCACTACTTTACCCATCGGTGTGGAGGTTTTTTATTTATTTATTTTTCCTCTGTCTAGTTGACAAATGTCTTATGCCCTCCTTCTGATTTCAACTCACAGTATTCTAGGTTAGATGCATTGTAGGAGGGACTGGGCACAGCAACACCATATTTGCCTTGTATCACCACCTACTGATCACTCTCAATTATTACAATTCACTGGGGCCTTGGTGATGGAAACAATGCCAGAGATCGCATGATAGGACTGTGCAAGACCAAAGACTTATTCATTGCCTTTTTTCAACAACATAAATGGTGAGTATACATGTGGACCTCACCGGATGGAAAACATAGGAATCAAATCGGCTACATCTGTGAAAAGACACATTAAAAAAGCTTAGTATCATCAGTTAGAACAAGGCCAGGGTCAACTGCAGAACAGACCACAATGGCTCATATGCAAGTTCAAGTCGAAGCTGAAGAAAATTAAAACAAGTCCAC
>NW_004444138.1:2004744-2006047 GCF_000243295.1 Trichechus manatus latirostris | reverse complement strand
CTTGCTTGCTGAAAATGAAGAGGACTAGAAGCACTGACTGATGAAGATCAAAGACTATACCTTCGGTATGGATTGCACCTCAACATAAAGAAAATGAAAATCCTCACAACTGGACCAATAAGCAACATCATGATAAATGGAGAAAATACTGAAATTGTCAAGAATTCTATTTTACTTGGATTCACAACAATGCCTGTAGAAGCAGAAGTCAAGAAATAAGACATATTGCATTGGGCAAATCTGCTGCAAAAGATTTCTTTAAAGTATTGAAAAGCAAAGATGTCACTTTGAGGACTAACATGCTCCTGACTCAAACCATAGTATTTTCAATAGCCTCTATGTTGCGATGGATCACTTTTGTGTGGCCTTCCCAGCCATGGTCTTGTAACTCCCACCCAAGTGATTGTGCAGGACTGTGTGATAGGGTAATTCTGGCCCACCAAAGGGATTGCTCAATTTTGCCAACCCGCTAGGCTTGAAATGAGCCACCCCAGAGGCAGGAAAGAGAGGATTCCATCACCACCAAGGAATAAGAGCCAGTGCACCCTTTGGACCCAAGATCCCTGCATTGAGAAGCTCCTGGACCCAAGAGACAGAGAGCAAGCTGTAACCCTGAAGACGGTGAGAAGCGGAGGCAGAAGAGACCCGGCAGCAGGAGACAGTGTGGTGGGCTTCCCAGCCCACGGAGCAAGAAAGCTGATTGCCTTTGGGCAGAGGTCTAGGGCCAGAGAGAGAGATATACCTGTGAGCACAGCTGAAAAGAGGTTGTTCTGATAGAAGAACTATATCCTGAGTGTTCCTGAGCCTGAATTGTAACCTGTTACTTCCCTAATAAACCCCATAATCTTTAGTATGGTCTGTGAGTTGTGTGTAGCCATTGCAATGAATTATTGAACTCAGCAGAGAAGTAGAGAGTGCCGTGGGAGGGACGGTTGGTGTCAGAGTTGGTAAAGATGGAGGAGAGAAGAGGCGTGTCTGATCTCCGTCTCACAGGAATCAGTCTTGGACAGTTGATCTTGATTCTCCTTCCCCCTTGTGAAATTAGAGGAGGTCAGATACTTCCCCTAAGCTGTTTTTACAGCCTCTTTCTTAGTTATCTAATGTTGCTGTAACAGAAATACCACAAGTGGATGACTTTGACAAACAGATGTTTATTCTCTCACAGTCTAGTAGACTACAAGTCCCAACTGAGGGTGTCAGCTCCAGGGCAAGGCTTTCTCTCTGTGTCAGCTCTGGGGGAAGGTCCTTGTCATCAATCTTCCTTGGCCGAGAAGCTTCGCAGCATAGGGAACCCAGGTCCAAA
>NW_004444138.1:1989634-2002947 GCF_000243295.1 Trichechus manatus latirostris | reverse complement strand
GGTCTTCACATTTCAATAGTCCTATAAACAAAATGAAATGTGAGTAAATCGAACCCCTCTCTTAGAATGTTAATGCTCTGACTTCAGAAAAGCAGTGTAAGAAAAAATTAATTTAACTTAAGTAAATGGTCGGTTGCATTATCTTTGCTTATTATCATCATGAATAATCATTTTCATTTTAAAATATGAGAAATAAGGAGAAAATTGTCACCATATAAATAAACGTACCTCTATTTTACTCTACCACGAAACAGCAAAAAGTCAGCCTTGGGCAACAACCAAAAAGCTTCAGGCCTATTTATGTGTGGAGTTGTTATAAAAATTACCCATGCTCTTTAGATATAATTTAATGCAATGAATTAAAAATAAAATTAATTTTAATCATATGAATTTCCATTTCACTATCATCTTTCACCTTATTAGCAAAGGAAGAAATTTTTCAATCTACTTCAACGATTTGGAACAGAATAACTGTAATTCTCATCCAAATCCTTGTTTTTTTTACTACAGTAACAAGGCAAGAGCTGTCTTCCGGAGTTGGTGTTATCTCACGACTTCCAGAACTGCAGGATACGTTCCGTAATGACACAAACAAGAGCAACTGCAAGAATCAATAGGCAGACTCAGGAGGGGAAAAGCTGATGTCCACTCCAGCAGAACTGCCATAATTAATATTAAATAGGAAAACAGCACTTCCGATCGCACAGGAGCAAGGTTTATGCAACAAAATACAATGAATAGGCAGAGGATGGACATCAAAATCTTATAAGAAAGAACACATCCGGGATAAACAGAGGTGAGGCAAGCGAGCAGAGAAATGCCATCAAACCTACCTGGGGTACAAGTCATCAGGGCCAAACCAGTTCTTGGTGAACAGACACTCCTGGTGATGAAGAAGGCAAAATTATACTAACAGGCTCTGCATGTAACAGCTATGGCTGCAAGTCAATAACCAGCAGGACAAACAGAAACAGCTGCTCCCTTCCGCTCCAGGAACGTGCAAAGGGCATTGGGGTACAAATCTATGTGTCTTTACCATCATCCCTTACACATGTGGATGGTAGGGCTACATTGAACTAAGTCTTCAAAGATAACGTGGGCAGCAGCATGTATAATACAAAATGAGACAGTCAGTACAACTGAAAACGTGGACCAAAGCATGAGTACAATAGAGAACATCCATCGCTGTGCAGACAGCGAAGTTCAGCAGGTGATTCACACTTGGCAACAGACAGGTGGAGTTCAGGCGCATACAAGCAGAGACTGTAAATCAAGAAATAATGCTCCTTGGAACAAACTATTTGCTACTGATCTTTATTGAAAGGATCGTTTTCTGGAAAACACATTCATTTTCAGAGCTAATTCTGAGACAAATGGCATACGGCACATACAAGAGGGAATATTTTTGCTATTTCATGAAGAGATGTTCTAGCCCTTGAAATCACTTTTTCAGAATATGAGTGAAAAGGTCTGTTCATGCAGAGCAACAAAAAAAAATAACAAAGGCCAAAAATTCAGGCACATGAAGGCACACATATGTCATCTTCACGTTTATTTTTACATTGATTTGGTTGAGCAGGTATGTCCAGGTACATCAACCTACGCTGAGTGAGACAATTCCTTGGTGACCCCTGATGTCCTGGGAAAGGTGTGCTGGCTTCAGGCTAAAGCATTTTGTTGAGTTTGGTTTGTGGAGAGATGGTTGAAATGTTGCTTTGTGACTAGTGTTTCCTAGAAGAAAGGGAAAGTAGGGAGCAGATCATCAGGGAGACAGAGACTGTTCACCACAATCTTCATTATCAAACACCCAATAAAGGAAAGGATTGCCTTTTACTCTATAAACCATTACTCACTGTTTGTTCCCAAGTGCAAGGGAAAGAAATTTTTCTCACAAAAAACTAGGCCAGGTTCCTATCTTTTCTCTGTACTAACACACGTCAAACATCGTAAGGAGCCCAACAGCCCCAACGATAGTTTCTCCACTGCCTTTTCGTGGAAAATAGAGAGGCTGAATTCGCAGCTCAGTCATGGAGGAGGAAATTTAAATGGCTCATGGCTATATCCGAGGGCAGTGGTGGTTCAGTGGCAGAATTCTCGCCTTCCTTGTGGGAGATTCGGGTTCGATTCCTGGCCAATGCACCTCACACGCAGCCATCACTATCTGTCAGTGGAGGGTTGTGTGTTGCTATGATGCTGAACACGTTTCAGCGGAGCTTCCAGACCAATATGGACAAGAAGGAAAAGCACAGGGATCAACTACTGAAAAATCAACCAATGTAAACCCCATGGATCACAACAGTCAGATCGTTGTGCATGGAGACGCTGTGAGTCGGGGGCTGGCTTGACAGTAGCTAACAACAACAACATGGCTATAGTAGAGGACAGTATCAAGTTGGCAACCTTTTGGGAGATAGAATTTAGAGTCTCGCACTATATATTATTTCTCCTGGGATTCAACCATCAACTTAAGATTCTGACTCCAATTCCAAATATGGAAAGAATTCTCTGAAATTGTATTGCCATGTTCCATCTAAAACCATCTTCTCAAATAAAATGTCTGGAACATCCATGAGTTATGCGATGAGTTCGTCTTTGTGAGGCAAATGGTTTGCCCAGCTGCCTAAGTGCACTGCCATCTTACATTAGAGCAGCTGGGACCCTCTCTGTAAGGGAGGTGGAGGATTCAGGCTGCTTTCTGCTCCACTCCTTCACTGTTGGGCGCCGTGACCTCACAACAACATCCTATGCACTGGATTCCAAACTAGAAGTGGTCAGAGAAACAGCAAAACATGCTAGTCACAAACTGTATTTTGACTTTTTTTTGGAATCAGCCTATGAAGCCACTGGTCAACATTAAGGATTCTCTCTCAGTGCATCATTTTATATTCAACTTTTTAAAACAATTACATTAAGATTCCATAATTTTTAAAGGACTTTTACCAAGCAGAAGTAAATAGAGCAAAAATATATGCATCACTGACCTTGGTTGTCAAATAATATTAATAATAACAATACAACATTTGCATAAATATCTGCCCGCTGTCTAGTGATGTCAGCCACATACATAGGACTCAATGACCCACTAACATTAGGTACTCCCATTATCTGATTAATACATTTATGTGGCACGTAAAAAATGGTTAAGAATGACATAATTACTTTTCATCATCAACAGAAATGTAAATCTAGAAGACAGCAGAACCTTACTTGTCAAAGGTACCTAAAGTGACTTCACCATATTCCACGGTGTTTCTACATGAGTGTCCTGGTTTATATTGAATAAATGAAAATGTAATATCAAGCACTTATCACTAGAACTCTAGCAGCCATAGTATTCTTTCATGAATCAACAGCCAGCTTTGTGATTTTTTTTTAAGTTTGTCATTTATTGCCATTGTTATGGACATCGCTTGTCTTACCTGTAGATCTGTAGGTGCACTGGTCAGTAGAGGAATCTAACTAATAGCATGCTCATAACAGAACACTTCTTGTACCTTCTCTTAAAGAAAAGTTATATAGAAGAAGGAAATAGCTACCAAAAAAACTCTTCCCCACCTCAAAGGTACGCATTTTCCTAGAAATCCTATCGACCACAGCATCTTGCATCCTAGTGCCTAAGAAATGGACCCAATGGGGCTTACAAGCCCGGAGGCTCTGGAAAGGAGATGGGACACAGTAAGGAGTGCAGACCAGTGCCTTGGAAGAGAGGCAGGTGTATGTGGATTGGAATCCGCTTTTCTCATATTACCCAGTGAAATGTAATATAGACAACGTACTATAATAAACACGTTTTTCAACCCCAGAATCATGTAGCTACCTGGAAAACTTGAAGAAATAAAGCATGAAAAGGTCTATGAATCTTCTCCTTCTTCTTCTTCTTCTCCTGGTTCTTCTCCTTTTTCAGCTTCTTCTTCCTCTGCTTCCTCTTCTTCTGCTTCATCTTCTGCTCCTTCCTCGGCCAGTTCTTCCGTCTTATTTTAACAAAAATTACATTATTACTGAGAAGTGTAAGGGTCAAGAGTTACAGTGAGAAAAGGAGTGTAAAATAGACTAGAATTGAGGGTCCCCCACACACCCCCACCCAACACACATGCACAGACACACATGCACATATACACATACACACACTCACCCAGATGCACACACACACACACACAAACACACAGAGATATCACCCTTATAATACAGACTCCTCAGTTTGGAATGCAGTACATTAATTCTAACGGGTTTCATGATTTCTCTTAAGCACATAGTTTTCAGTGCATATTAGTAGACCATTCTCATCAAATTACCTTGAAAAATTCAGAAGGCAGTTAGAAGAATAAAATACAAAAAGAATCTCAGCAAATAGAATTTCTTCAGAAGGGATGACGCTTTAAATGTATGAGCTGTTTATATTTTGTTATAACAAGCTAATGTCCTCAAGCCAAAGTGATCAGGAGCCTGCAATTATTTCCAAATGAATGGTTTGTCTTATTTTTTGCATATAAAAAGGAATGGCCAAATTCCTTTGCCTAGCAAGAGCAACACTAAAGAAATAATTATGGGAAAGATATAACTTTCAGATAATCGAAAATTTATAGTGTAGAATAAGCTAGAAATAATCTTTAGATCCAAGAATAAGGATTAGTTTGATAAATTAACTTAAAGAAAAAATAAGGCAGATCTATATTTATTGTCCCTTCCCCAAATATAGATATATTACATGAAAAAAAAAGTAAATTACAAAAGAGTGTTGATCAACATGTGCGGTGTGCGTATGTGTAGCTAGTGGTTATCTCTGGGTAACAAGCTTATAAGATACTTTTATTCTCTTATGTACATTTTCTAAATATTCTATAAAGGTCATTAATTATTTTGTAATTTCTAAAATAATAAAATTTTCTTGTTAACATCTGAGACCTTTTAATGTTGATGAGCATCCACTGAAAACCTAGAAACCACACGTGGCTTTTGGTAAATTATTCTCCTTACCCTTGAGTTCTCAATTTTAGTTTAGCTCTCTGATCAACATTTTAAAATGATTAATCCAAAAATGTTCAGAAACAATATTCTTACAATTCTTGATTACAATGAATGTCACTGAGACTTAGTTAACATGAGAGGATGGAAAGAGAGTAAGGAGAGTCTGAGAATGCCTCTCTGGATTGCCCTTAGAATCACTAATGTTCTCTGAACTGACTCATCTAACATTGAAATGATTATGTCCAGTACTGTTTGAATTTTTAAAAAATTCCCTAAATTCAACTAATAAACCCTAGGTTCAACAGGCAAGCAGCTGACTAAGAATTTCAATTCCGCTTCATGATGTGCTGTGTCTACAGTATCGGCAATACGAAAATAACATGCCAACTTTTCAGTGCTAAATGAATGAAAATTATCATAAAGCTCCTTATAACGAATGCCTCCCCTAGTGCCTAATAGGAAGCAAAACAAAATTTCCCAAAAAAAGAAAAAGATCATTCTTTAAAGCTTTCAAAATAAAACTAGTAGAATCAGAATGTCTCAAAAAAGGAAGAGAAGAATGGAAAGAGAAACGATTCCTGTCTGCATCTGGAAACATAAGAGTAATAGCTTCTTCAGTCTTGGAAGGCTTCTTTCTCCCTGCTCATTTCCCAATACTCATTTCCATTACCAAGAGAAAATAAAGGTTTTTTTACCAATCACACAAGCTTCTAACAGAAACTTGTCTTTGGTTCCTGAGAGATAACTCAATCCTTGGAATTTCCTCAGTAATTAAGTTACCTTCGTTATCTATAGGCTTCCAGACTACGCCTGAGAGTTTATGTTAATTAGTGACTCTGGTGGGGGTTGGTCAGGCCAGAAAAACCACCTCCTGATATTGGATGACTTCAGGGGAGGTGGGCTGATTCAATCAATCATGTGTATGCAGTGAGGCCTCAGTAAAGGCTCTGGACACGGAAGCTCCATGGGCTTCCTGGTTGGTAAAACACCAATGCACATGGAAGGGTGATGCATCCCTTTTTGGCACATGGAAGCTTCATGATGGAAACCCTCCCAAATCTCATCCTATACGTCTCTTCTTTTATATCCTTTAACTATAATAAAAGTCTGTTCATCAGTATAGCGCTTTCTGTGAGTTCTATGAGTTGTTCCAGAGAATTTTTGAAACAAAGGGAGCAGTGCGAGCCAGCAGGTCAGAAGTGCAGGAGCCCACCCATCTGGAACAAGGGAGAATGAAGAAAACCAGACACAAGGGAAAGATTAGTTCAAAGGACTAATGGACCACAACTACCACAGCCTCCACCAGACTGAGTTCAGGACAACTACATGGTGCTCAGCTACCACCACCAACTGCTCTGAGAGGGATCACAATAGAGGGTCCCAGACAGAGCTGGAAAAAAATGTAGAACAAAATTCTAACTTACAAAAGAAAAATAAGACCAGACTTACTGGTCTGACAGAGTCTGGAGAAACTCTGAGAGTATGGCACCCAAGCACCTTTATAGCTCAGTAATGAAGTAACTCCTGAGGTTCACCCTTCAGTCAAAGATTAGGCAGGCCCACAAAACCATAAGATTAGACAGGGCTTAAGCATAACAACGATTGTGAGGATGGCGCAGAATGGGGCAGTGTTTCGTTCTGTTATACCCAGGGTCGCTATGAGTCAGAGCCGACTGGACAGCACCTAACAACAACATAAAACAAAATGAGACTAAATGGACGCACCAGCCCAGGGGCAAGGACGAGAAGGCAGGAGGGACAGGAAAGCTGGTAATGGGGAACCCAACCCCGAGAACGGGAAAGTGTTGACATGTCATGGGGTTGGCAACCAATGTCACAAAACAAGACGTGTATTAATTGTTTAATGAGAAACTAGTTTGCTCTTTAAACCTTCATCTAAAGTACAATTAAAAAAAAAAGAAATATGAGTGAAAAAATAAATATGTGCAATGTGCAATGCATTGTATGTCAATTATATCTCAATAAAGCATTTTTTTAAAAAAAGAAGAAGTGAGGGAGCCCAGGAGGACCCCCAGCTTGGGGCTGGCATCCTGAAGGGGTAGAGGGAAAACCCCAAATTTGTAACCAGGAGGTCAAAATCGAGGGTGTCATGAGGGCCTCCAAGCTTGAGGCTGGCATTGAAATCTTGGGCAGACTCGGTATCTGGAGGACTGTACCGTTTAACTTGTAAGCTGTGACCTAGCTCTGGGTGGTTAGGGTCAGAGGAAGAAGTGCTGCATGTGCAGCTGATGTCAGAACAGAAGTGTCAGAGAAGTGAAAAGTGGGGATTTTGATGTATGTTGATCTGATATATCCTCGAAGTTGGTGTCCAGAAAATGTGGGTTTGATTGATCCACGCCCATGTCTTGTCTCCCCTCTGCCATGACCGCCATCTTTTCTCACCCGGGTTCCTGAAAGGAGCCCCCAAGTGATCATCATCACCTCCAGTCTTGCTTCGTCTCCAATTTGCTCTATATCTGTAGCCAGAAACATTGTTCTAGAAAAAAACCAACCTTACCACACTACCCCCATGTTCCATCTTCTCAGGATAAATCCTACTCCTTAGACTGGCTGAAAGACCATCACGACCTGGCCCCTGTGTATCCCATTAGCCTCATGCCTCGCTGTACTGAATTCCCTGCAATTTTCCTACAACAGTCACACCTTCCAGGACACTGCTAAAAAACGACACTTTCAAGGAAGACTTTCCTTGAGTTAGGAAACCCCCTTACTTGCTCCCGAGGTCATTATTTCCTTATGTCTCCCTGACTTTTGTGTGTACTCCTTGGAGGCATGACTTGTGTCTTATTCATTTTTGAATCCCCAATGTCTGGAACCAAGGTGGAAGATCAGTTAGCGTGTGTTAAATGCCTGGTGAAATGAATGCATGAAGTCCACTATTAACTCTTAGGATCTCAAAGAACATTAATTTTCATCTGATCCACATGGAACCAGGTTAAAAATGTAAATATGCAGTATAGAATTATTGATTATGTAGAGTTTTATATTTTTCTAAATACAATTTTTATTAATGGTTTTCTGCTGAAACATTAATAAATAAGATACACACTATTAAAAATGGGGTCAGCCTTAGAACTAGCCTGGAAGGTGGTAGGGAGTCATTGGAATAACTGCTAGTCTCAACTTTTACAAGTTTGTTGTTGTTGTTGTTAGTTGTTGTCATGTCGGCTCCGACTGATGGCAACCACACGTACAACAGAACGAAATGTTGCCTGGTCCGACGCCATCTTCATGATCGTTGGTATGCTTGAGTCCACTGTTGTGGACACTGTATTTTGAATGCCTTCCAACCTAGTGACTCATCTTCCAGCACTGTATTGAATAATATTCTGTTTTGATAAACAGGGTTTTCATTGGCTAATTTTCTGATAGCTCTCCAGGCCTTTCTTCCTAGTCTGTCTTAGTCTGGAGGCTCTGCTGAAACTTGTCCACTACAGGCAACTCTGCTGGTATCTGAAATACCAGCGGTATAGCTTCCAGCATCATAGCTAGCTAACAGTAATGGCACAGAAACCTAGCACTCTTTATCAATATTTCAGTTGGCCTTGATTTCTTGAAAGGTACATTGAACAGAGAAAGCAACTGCTCAAAGAACTTATAGAAATACTTAGCCTTAAGTGATCAAGTGAGATTTTAGTAATTTTGGATATTAACATCACTAGCTCCATAGATGGTAAGCTCCTTGGAACAGGGACTTTTGCCATTTTTATTGCTCCATCCCCAGTACCTAGAAATCTACCTGGCATGTGGCAGCATTCAATTTGTCAATGAAATGTTGAATGAATGCATTTATTATGTATGCTACTCCTGCCTCAAATCCCTCTTGGGATGAGGGAGGATATATTAATTAAATAAGCATCTTAAACCTCTATCCATGGCTCACAGAATTACGAAATATCAGCATTAGGCAGAGCCTTCAAAGTAAAACACACACTTGCTTGGATTGACTTTTATGGTTGGTAAACAATTATACTGACAAAAGTTGTTGTTTTTTAAAGATATAATAATCATGTCGCCAATTTAACCAAGATCTTCAAAAATCTCACTATAAAGTATAGACCAGTAACTTGACAAAGCATACAACTTAAAATAATTTTCCTCTGTTGTTCTTCTAAGAAAACCAGCAGGAGGAAGCCTCAGAGGTGGGGCATTTCAGAGCCTTAAACAGCAGCTATTTTGTTGGGAACTTCGCCAGGGAAAGTCAGCTGCTGAAATGGTGCACGGACAGAGTGAAGGACAGCAGTGGTCAGAGTCAGGTAAGGCATGGGTCAGGACAGGAGGCTGGCGTGAAGCGTGTCCTGTATGGGCATCTGGCCTCAGAAGGTGCTGAATCAGAGGGCAGCATTTCCCCAGTCTTCAGGCATAGAGGGACCCAGCTGCAGACCTGTGAGCTCTTCAAGGGCCTATAACAACATCTGCCTCTTGAAAAAGCAACTTCTTTCAAGACTGCTTTTGGAGGGAGACGAGAAGAGTGATTCTGAGACCATAATCATGTAGTCAATTAAGCCAAAGTCTTAAAAGATTTTTGGATAAGACCACTGAGTTTTCAAAGAACACAACTTAAAATAATTTTGCCTTGATAAAAACTGAACACAAACATGAATAAGTTGCAACGTTTCCAGGGTCGATAACATTCTCATGATTCTGTAATCCCCTTCTCAGAGAAGGCTGGAAAATGAGATGAACTTCTGCTTTCCTCCTTAATTCCTAGGGGCACCGTTCACCAAGTGCCCCCTCTCATCCTTGGCTCCTCACCCTTCCCTGTGTCATCAGGCCAAGCTCCATGAGCCCTTGTCCTTCCAGTGGGCCTGAAGGTCCAGGTAAGACCTTCATAGTCACAAATTAATGGTCCTTTCAGTACTCACCTTCCCTGACCTCCCAAATGCTGCCCCCAACATGTTATCAAGTAGATTGGCATCTTATGTAAGAACCCAGAGGCTTGGGGAGTTGGTCCAGAAATCCAGGTCGTTAAACGAGATATGGTTCCTGTCGCCATTTCTGTTTTTTAGAAACCAATGTAATATACTTAGATAAATATTCCTCCCCATTCCAATGGAATCATTTGAGTGTTTCTAAGTGTGTACTGAGTGAGCGTACGCAACAGCTGAGATCAGATGTGCCTGCCCATGACTCAGTCACCTACCTGGTTTATCACTCTGCTTAACACTGACAGCTGTTGGAATGTTTACTGTCTTGTTGCGAAGTAAAGAATTTAAGCTTACCTAAAGAGAGGTCCCTTGTGGCGCACTGGTTAAGAGCTTGGCTGCTAACCAAAAGGTGAGCAGTTCAAATCCCCAGCCGCTCCTTGGAAACCCTATCGGGCAGTTCTACTCTGTTCTATAGGGTCGTTACGAGTTGGAATCGACTTGACAACAAATAACAACAACAACAACAAAGAGAGATCTGGTCTTTGCCTCTCCTCCTGGGAGGTGATCTCTAGAAAAACTGTCTTTATTTGCCTGGGGGCCTTGGACACCGGACAGTGTAACACTGTGCATTATGATTGCGGCTTTGGGTCCTGCAGTATCCATCCTACTTTCGGAGGGGCTGAAGACTGAAGGTTAGTCACACAGGCAGTTAACCATGGAGTCCCAGTAAAAACTCTGGACACCAAGGCTCGGGCACACTTCATCTTGTCACACATCATCAATGGGCAAGTGACGCTGCCCTGACTCCATACAGAGAGGACGTCTGGAAGCTCCACGTTTGGTACTTTCTTGGACTCTGCCTACGCACCTCTTCCCATGGCTGATTTTAATCTGTATCCTTTCTCTATGACAGAGTCTCTGGGTGATGCAAATAGTTAATGTGCTCGGCTGCTAACTGAAAGGCTAGAGGTTCCAGTCTACCCAGAGGCACCTCAGAAGGAAGGCCTGGTGATCTACTTCCAAAAAATCAGCCACTGAAAACCTATGGAGCACAGTTCTATTCTGACACACGTGGGGTCGCCATGAATTGGAGTCAACTCAATGGTAACTGGTTACTGGTTCTCTGTAACAAACCAAAACAGCTTCCAGTGAGTTCTGTGAGTCCTTGTAGCAAATTATCAAACCTGGGGGTGGTTGTGCAGCTGGTGTCACAAGTGAAGGCACTCTTGTATGAACTAACTGCATCGGCTCAGTGTTGTATGCTCAGAATCCAGCACCATTCCTGACACCTGGCAGAAGCTCAATAAATGTTTGTTGAACAGAACTGAATGTGATGAACTACAGTGAAAAAAGCACTCACATTCTTTTCTTGGGATTCGGGGAGGTCGCCCACATCTTCACCGTCCTCTTTTTGCACCTCATTTTCTCCACTTTCTTCAGCCTTCTCTGTTTCCTGGTCATAGAGGAAACCCACAGTGTCACTCGCCTTAGATAAACTACCAGGGAAAAACCAGGCCGTGCATGCTGTGATTTTCTTATTGAGATGCATAGTATATAAATAAGGCAGAGAGATCATGTTTATTAAGTCAATTAACTACTAGAGTATAAGATCACTGAACCTAGAAATTGCTGATTGGATTTATTGGTGTAAGTCAATCAACTTACATTAATCAACTCCATGAACGAGGAGTTTCAGTTCACTCATTTAAGGGTTATGAAGAGAACGCCAAAGGATTCGATATTTACAGTGTTTGCTTTCTACTGCTTGTGTGGAGGGAGGCTGTAATAATTTCAGATATTAAAAAAATAGATGATAGATAGATAAATAGATAATAGATAAACAGACAGGTAGATAAATAGATAATAGATAGGTAGACAGACAGATAGATACATAGATAGATAATAGACAGATAAATAGATAATAGACAGACAGGTAGACAAAAAGATAGATAATGGATGGATGAATGATAGATAGATGGACAGACAGACAGATAGATACATAAGACAGATGGATGATAGGTAGATAGACAGATAGATAAGACAGACGGATGATAGATAAGATAGATGGATGATAGATGGGCGGGTGGATGGGTGGATGGATGGATGGATGGATGGATGGATTGGATGGATGGGTGGGTGGATGGATGGATGGGTGAATGGATGGGTGGATGGATGGGTGGATGGATGGGTGGTGGATGGATGATAGACAGACAGATAGATAAGATAGATAGATGGATGATAGGTAAACAGATAGATAAGATGGATGGATGACAGATAGATAGATAGGATGGATGGCGGGAAGGACCGAAGGAGGGACAGATGGATGGACGGATGATAGACGGATGGATGGATGGATGGATGGGTGGGTGGATGAGAGACAGACAGATGATAGACAGACATAAAATAGGTAATAGACAGGTAGACAGACAAACAGGTATACAGACAGATGATAGATAGATAATAGATGTATAGAAAGAGAGAGAGAGATTAGGAGCTAGCAAAAGTTTGAGGACACTGGTGTGGAAGAAGCCAGGCTGGGATATCAACCCTTACCTCTGCAGTGCTGGGTGCCTCTCCCGTCACGTCACCATTGGGAAGGGAAGATGCTTCCTCAGGCGATTTTGTCACCTGCATCATATAAACGATAATAGTTTACATTTCAATACGTTTTAGCTCTTCAAATTATGTCTGTCTTCATCGTTCATTTTATCTTCACAACAAGACTGCAAGCTAAGTAGGTAGGACAGCCATAACCACCCTACGCTTTATTTGGAGACAAGAAAATAAAGGCAGAAAAATGACACATTGCAAGTTACGGACAAGGCTAGGTCTACACTCCCTACTTTAGGCGCTTTTGACTTCTCCAGTGGTTCCCAGATTCTTACAATATTAAATTATTTTTATTACAAAAGCACTTCAAGCTCAAGGCAACAAATTAAGCCATACACACACCCTCCAGTCCCACCTGCCTGTCAGAATCAATATTAAATATTTGATATGTACCTAACTCTATCCTAATGCATACACAGAAGCTATTTTTTTGGTTGGTTGATATTTTTGTTGTATTTTGTGTTTTTTAAAACAGAAATGGAACTGATAGTGGTGATGGCTGTACAACATGATGAAAGTAATTAAGTCACTGAATTAAACATGTAAAAAATGTTGCAATGGCAATTTTTTGTTATATATACATATATATGGGTAAGTTATTGGGTTGTATCTTTGTATTATGAAATTGGGAAAGTTCTTTATCGTAGATACAAACCCTTTATCAGATATATAATATCCAAATACGTTCCCCCATTCTGTGGGTAGTCTTTTCACTTTCTTGAGAGTGTCCTTTGAAACACAAAAGTTTTTCATTTTGATGAAACCAATTTATTCATTTATTTTCTTTTGTTGTTTGTGCTTTTAGTGTCATATGGTATCCATTGCCAAGTCAGAGATCATGAAGATTTA
>NW_004444138.1:1974104-1989534 GCF_000243295.1 Trichechus manatus latirostris | reverse complement strand
ATATATATATATATATATATATATATATATATATACGCACACATACACCAGGGCACATACTCTCTCTCTCCCTCCCCCTCCCCTTCCTTCTTGCTCTCTTCATCACAATAAAAACAAATATAATTTTTTTAAAAAAACAGAAATGGATTCACAATGTACACAACTTGGGTCTTTTAGCTTAATCTGTCAAGGACATTTGTCCAGGTTAATTCACACAGTTCTTGTTCATTCTTTTTAACATCTGCTTAATATTTCATTATGTAAACATATAATAATTTATGCAACTATTTCCCAGCTCATGGATATTCAGATGTTTACTTGTTTTTGCTTCAACAAACAACACTATGCTACACACTAAACAGAATAAAACGGTGGGTTTTTTTAAAAACAGGTATTACTACGTTTCTTTCTAAAAAACATTGTAGCAATTTCTATTACCAGAATAAAATGTGAATACTTCCTTTTTCTTTTGTACGCATGAACAATAAAGATGATTGCTCTTTTTAATCTTTGCCAATCTGTTGAGTGGAAAATGGAATTTCATTTTTGTTTTCATTTATATTTTTGTAGTTACTAAAAGGAAAGGCATAATTTTCAGAAGTTTTTAGCCACTTGTCTTTCCTGTAAGGAGCCCTAATTGCACAGTGGTTAAGTGTTAGGCTGCTAACTAAAAGGTCAGCGGTTGAAACCTACCAACAGCACCGCAGGAGAAAGATGTGGCAGTTTGCTTTTGCAAAGATTACAGCCTAGGAAACCCTATGAGGCAGTTCTACTCTGTCCTACAGGGTTGTTAGCAGTCAGAATCGACTCGACGGCAATGGGATTTTTTGGTTTATATTTCCTGTTCCAATAATTGCCTTCATATCATATGCAAATAAAGCTAATTTTTCTTTTTCATTTCATTCATATTACATATGTATTTCATTTTCTTACATTATTGCAATAACTACAGCTTCTGAAACAATGTTTAATAATATGGAATAACAGGCATATTTATCTTGTTTCTAACTTTTCTAGAAAGTCTTCAATATTTCATGTCATTACTAAAAGGTAACTAAGTATCATGGTTTATTATGATACTTACATATTATGGTTTATTATGATATTTATAGTTCCCTTTTTGTAATTGTTTTTTATCATATTTAAGCCATTTCTTTCTATTCATATTTCATTCTATTTGTATTTTAACTAGGAATAGCTGATGAATTGTATCGCATATCTTCTTGGTATTCATGGATGCACTAATATGATTTTTCTCCATTAATGAGTTTATGTAATAAATTGTGTTGATAGAATGCCTGTTACTAACCATCCATGAACTCTTAGAGTAAATGCTGCTCTCATTATAGTGTATTACTTTTAACTCACTGCTGGATATAGTTTGCTAATATTTTGTTTAGACTTTTTTCCTCTATATTCATAACAAATTGATCTAGGCATAACTGAAAGTGTCCTAAGTAATATATTAACTGGCCAGAGGTTTCTCTATTTATCTATTCAATCTATTATATTGTGTATACGTATTACGTATATGTCACTTTGATGGCGAAGGTGTGCCTGACCCAAGCCATGGTATTTTCGATGACCTCATAGGCATGCGAAAGTTGGACAATGAAAAAAGAAGACCAAAGAAGAACCGACAAATTTAAACTGTGATGTTGGTGAAGAATATTAAATATACCATGGGCTGCCAGAATGAACAAATCTGTCTTGGAGGAAGTACAGCTAGGATGCTCCTTAGTAGTAAGGATGGTGAGACTTCATCTCACTTACTTTGAACATGTTACCAATCTCTGGAGAAGGACATCATGCTTGGTAAAGGAGAGGTCAACAAAAAGGAGGAAAACCCTCAATGAGATGGATTAACATAGTGGCTGCACTACATGGACTCAAACATAGCAACAATTGTGGGAATGATGCAGGACCAGGCAATATTTCATTCTGTTATACATAAGGTTGCTATGAGTCGGAGCCAACTCGACAGCACCTAACAACAATAACAACAAATATATACACACACACACATATTCTATCTCTATCTCTCATCTTCTTCATCTCTTCCTCCCCCTCTCCCTCCTTCACTCTCTTTTGTATTTAATTGATTACGGCTTTCCTTTTAATTGGTTCACGGTGCCTACTTTTTCATTTTGTTTTTTTTTTTTTCCTCATCGTTTAAGTTGAATATTTAGTTTATTAATTTTAACCATTCTTTCTTCATCCAAAGAGTATTTAAAGTTACCAATTTTTCTCTGAATAGAGTTTTAGCTGTGTATTGGAGTTTGAGTATGAAATATTTTCTCTCTTCTTTATTTCTAAGTGGTTTGTAATTTCAGGGTTTTTTTTTGCTTGGATTCAGGGTTATTTGAAAAAGTGCATATTAATTTCTTAAGTTTTTATGATAATGCCACCTTAGATTTTCCTTCTATATTTGGGATAAGAATGCAGTCCATAAAATCTGTGCTTTTTGAAATTTATGGAGGTTTTCTTTCTGACCAAGTACATGATAGCTTTTGAAACTGCTTAATAAATATAAGAGAAAAGTAGATATTCTATTAATATCTATTTATGTGTGTATATGTATATCTTATACATATGAATTATTATATGTGTGCTTAGACTATTGCCTGGCACACAATATGTTTACTAAAAGATGTGTTTTAACAAGCTCTTAATGTATTTCCAGCAGTTTTTGATTTCTGTATTTGACTGCCATGTAGAATGACGTAGTGAAGATTTACTTCTACCAAGCGTGTCTATTTTAGCTTGAGCAAGATTAAGTTCCTTGCTGACACTTCTCCACAATGTTGTTTACTACAAAGTGACACCATGAGGAATAATATCATTTCCATAAACCATCAAGGGCCTGTCTTCCCAAAGGATACTTGAAGTACTTTCCCCTTGTGCGTAAGCAATGCTGACAACACTGAAGGGTCTAGCACGGACTGTGCTGCTAATTAGTGGTGCGTCTTTGTACGAATCACTTAAGACCATTGGACTTCAAGTTTGTCCTCTGTGAACAGAAGAATCTGAACTGGTTGGCTTCTTAGGCCTCTCTAGATTGGGCTTTATAATTCCATGGCCATCCTTTTCTTGTATATGATTAAAGAAATTTTCATGCAATATGACAGTACCTAAGCACAAACCTATGAAGCCCTGGTGGTGCAACGGTTAAGCACTTGGCTGCCAACCAAAGGGTTGGCTGTTTGAATCCACCCAGCAGCTCTGTGGGAGAAAGACTTGGTGATCTGCTCCCATAAAGATTGAAACTCATTGCTGTCCAGTCAATTCCAACTCATAGCGACCCTATAGGACCCTATAGAACAGAGTAGAACTGCCTCATAGGGTTTCCAAGGATGTAATCTTTATGGAAGCAGGCTGCCACATCTTTCTCCCACGGAGCAACTAGTGGGTTCAAACCGCCAACCTTTCAGTTAGTAACTGAACGCTTAACTACTGTACCACCAGGACTCCCCTGTAAAGATTACAGCCTTAAAGACCCTATGAGGCAGTTCTACTCTGTCACATGGGGTCGCTATGAGTTGGAATTGACTCGATGGCACCTAACAACAACAACCAGCACAAACCAAGGCAGATCTCAAAACTGAAATGAGACATAAAATAACGGAAGAAGATGAACGTTCGCAGAGGCTGAATGAGATTTACATGTATTAGTATGGATAGATCTCAAAACATAACATCAAGTTTTTTTATAAAGCAAAATCCAGAACATTCCATTTAAAAATATGCTACTAATTAGGCATTAAAAGTACAAAACAACCTGATGGGTTGTTTGTGGCAATAGACATATACTAAAAAAAATTTTTAAAACTGGGCAGTACCAAATTCCTCATAGTGGTGGCCTCTGGGGAAGGAGGAAAACTGGAATGGAAACCATATATTACATTTCATTTATATGAAATATCCAGAAGAGGCAAATTCATAGAACAGAAAGTAGATTAGTGGTTGCCTAGGGCTGGGGGGATGGTGGAATTGGTGGGTGACAGCTAAGGGGAGCCAGGTTTCTCTTTGGTGTGAAGAAGACACTCTAGAAGTAGTCAGTGGTGATGGTTGCATCTGTGAGTAAACTAAAAGCCACTGAATTATATGCTTAAGATCCGTGAATAGTGTGGTGTGTAAATCATATCTCAATAAAGCTGTTTTAAAAAGACACAACAAAAAGTTAAAGAACATGTTTAATTTCAAATTACATAACTGAAAAAATTAGAATTAACTGACATATGAAAAGAACTTATAGATGAAAAGGGGATGACACTTCCTTTTCAAGAAGTTTGGGGTCATGGAAAACAACAAGCAGTTTCTAGTTAATCATGGAAACTGAACACTTGCCCTGGCTTCTTCACAGAACCCCACCAACATGGCAAGAAAGACATTAAAAATGAAAGGGTAAACCTAAGAGGCCAAAGAGACCAGCTGAGGAGGCTACCACATAAAAGGAATGTCCACAAAACTGTGAGGGCAGGAAAAGGAACAGCTGAGAAATAACTGACTTAACCAGAAAAATAGTGATACCTCATTACCTACAAAGAGGGATGCGCTGGACATAAAAACCAAATTTAGATTCCCTCCCCATTCCTGATCTCTGCAGAAGTTGAACCAGAGGAAGTCTAGTCTCCTGAGCATGAAGTCAGCTGAGGTGGGGAGCCATAGTGAGCACAAGGGGGTTATGTGGGAACCCACAGCCTGAAGGGAAGACACTCCTATCCCCTTCCCCACCTGCTCCCAGAATACTGATGCCAGATTTACTCCCACTTCCCACAGGTACTTTCTCTCTGGAGAAGTTCATCCAAATCAGCAGAAAAAGCCCACGGAGTCTGACAGTCCAGGGTCCCTAACAAAGAGCCGATACTGCATCTTGAAATTGTCCTACAGTGAAGCCCACCACACCGAAAGCCTCAGCCATGGACATAAGGCGCCCATTCAACTCTAGTGCCTCATTCTTAAGTGGAGTCACCAGACATTTGAGAAAAACATCTTACACAAAAATAAAAAGGAAAGCAAACGGAGAATAAGGACACTTAGTGAAAACAGAGAGTGCAGAGAGTTGAAGAAAATGTAAAAAAAACAAAAACAAAAAACTATATTTAATAAACTCAGAATTAAGAAAAATAATAAATCCATATAACAAGAACTGGAAGCTATTTAATAAAAGGAACATTCAGAGAAAACAAAGAGCTCTCAAGAAGTAAAAATATGATAGCAGAAATGAAAAAAGTATCAACAGAAGGAAGATAAAGTTGAGGAAACATAGAAAGTAGAACAAAAAGACAAAAGTATGGAAAATGGAAGAAAAGAAAATTGGAGAATTTGTCCAAGAGATCCAGTATTCAAATAAGAAGAATACGAAAATGAAAAGAAAATGGAAACTAATAGGAAATGAATTGCCATAGAAATTGTACTCCCAACAGGACAGAAGGATGTGACTTTCGAGATTCAAAGGGCCCAGCAAGCGCCCAACACAAATACTGAAAAAAGACCTATGCGAGACACCTCATCATACAACATCAAAAGAGGATCCTAAAATCTCCTGGAAAAGGGAAAAACAAAAACAGACACGTACAAAAGATCAGAAGATAGACTGGCATCAAGTTTCTCAATAGCAACTCTGGAAGCTAGAAGAATACAAAGCAGCATCTTCTCAATTCTCAGGCGAAATAATGACCAACCTATAATCCTGTACCTAAGCAAGCTATAAAAGAAAGAATGGGAAATTAAGCCATTATCTGACATACAGGGTTTGAGGCAGGGCCCACTGCTCTTTGCAATAATCCTTCTAGGACGGTTTGACCTTTATAATAATATATATTTATTAATCTGATATAAATTAATTTTTAAATAAAACAATATTTTCAAACCCTCACATCTATAGTCAATTGATTTTCAACAAGGGTGTCAAGACCATTCAGTGGGGAAAGACAGTCATTTCAACAAATGGTGCTGGCAAAAAAATGAAGTTGGACCTTATCATGGGTTGAATTGTGTCCCCCCAAAATGTGTATCAAGTTGGCTAGGTCACAATTCCCACCATTTTGTGATTTGATGTAATTTTCCTATGTGTTGTAAATCCTATTCTCTGACTGTGGTTAATGAGGCAAGATTAGGTTATATTAAAGAGGATTAGGGTGAGATGCAACACCCTTACTCAGGTCACAGCCCTAATCTGATGTAAGGTGAGTTTCCCTGGGGTGTGACCTGCATCATCTTTTATCTTACAGGAGATAAAAGGAGAGAGAAGCCAGCAGAGAGATAGGGACCTCATACTACCAAGAGAAAAGCTCCAAGGGTGGAGTGCATCCTTTGGACCCGGGGTCCCTGTGCTGAGAAGCTCCAGACCAGGGGAAGATTGATGACAAGGACATTCTCCCAGTTCCAACAGAGAGATAAAGCCTTCCCCAGGAGCTGGCACCCTGAATTTGAACTTCTAGCCTCCTAAACTGTGAGAGAATAAACTTCTATTTGTTAAAGCCATCCACTTATGGTATTTCTATTATAGCAGCACTAGATATCTGAGACAGACCCTTAACTTACACCATATACAAAAGCTAACTCAAAATGACTAAAAGGCCTAAATTTAGGAGTTCAAACTATAAAACTCTTAGAAGAAAATATAGGAGCAAAGCTGCATGACCTTGGATTTGGCAACAGTATCTAAAATATGACATCAAAAGCACAGTCAACAAAAGAAAAAATAGATAAATTGGACTTCATGAAAACTAAAAACTTTTGTGTATCAAAGGACACTATCAAGAGAGTGCAAAGATAACCCACTAGGATGACTATAATCAAAATTATGGAAAATAACAAGTGTTGACAATATGTAGAGAAACTGGGACCCTTGTACATTGCTGGTGGGAATGCAAAATGGTGCAGCTGCTGTGGAAAAGTTTGACAGTTCCTCAAAAAATTAAACATAGAACTACCTTATAACCCAGCAATTGCACTTCTAGGTATATATCCAAAAGACTTGAAAGCAAGGACTCAGATATTTGCACACCAATAGTCATTGTAGCGCTATTCACAACAGCTGAAAGGTGGAAACAACCTAAGTGTCCTTAACAGATGAATGGATAAACAAAATGTGGTACATACATACAATGGAATACTACTCAGCCATAAAAAGAAATGACCCCCACGCAGTTTGTCATACTGTGGGGGCTTGTGTGTTGCTGCGATGCTGGAAGCTATGCCATCGGTATTCAAATACCAGCAGGGTCATCCATGGTGGATAGGTTTCAGCTGACCTTCCAGGCTAAGACAAACTAGGAAGAAGGAGCTGGTGGTCTACTTCTGAAAAGAATTAGCCAGTGAAAACCTAATGACTATCAGCACAACATTGTCAGATACAGCGCCAGAAGATGAGCCCCTCAGGTTGGAAGGCACTCAAAAGACGACTGGGGAAGAGCTGCCTCCTCAGAATACAGTCGACCTTAATGACCTGGATGGAGTCAAGCTTTTGGGACCTTCATTTGCTGATGTGGCACAACTCAAAATGAGAAGAAACAGCTGCAAACATCCATTAATAATCAGAATATGGAATGTATGAAGTATGAATCTAGGAAAATACTGGAAATCGACAAAAATGAAATGGAATGCATAAAACATCGATATCCTAGGCATTAGTGGCTGAAATGGACTGGTATTGGCCATCTTGAATCAGACAATCATATAGTCTACTATGCTGGGAATGACAGATTGAAGAGGAATGGTGTTACATTCATCATCAAAAAGAACATTTCAAGATCTACCCTGAAGTACAATGCTTTCATGATAGGATAATATCCATATGCCTATAAGGAAGACCAGTTAATATGACTATTATTCAAACTTACACACTGCATTGGGCAAATCTGCTGCAAAAGAACTCTTCAAAGTGTTAAAAAGCAAAGATGTCACTTTGAAGACTAAGGTGCGCCTGACCCAAGCCATGGTGTTTTCAATCGCCTCATATGCACATGAAAGCTGGACAGTTGAGTAAGGAAGACCGAAGAAGAATTGATACCTTTGAATTATGGTGTTGGCGAAGAATACTGACTATACCATGGACTGCCAAAGAATGAACAAATCTGTCTTGGAAGAAGTACAACCAGAACACTCCATAGAAACAAGGATGGCTAGATAAAGTCTCACATACTTTGGACATGTTATCAGGAGGGATCAGTCCCTGGAGAAGGACATCATGCTTGGTAAAGTAGAGTGTCAGTGAAAAAGAGGAAGACCCTCAAAGAGATGGACTGACATAGTGGCTGCAACAATGGACTCAAACTCAGCAATGACTGTGAGGATGGGCAGTGTTTCCTTCTGTTGTACATAGGGTTACTATGAGTCGGAATCGACTCGAGGCTGCCTAACAACAACGACAAAGGCAAATGCAGTCCTGATAAATGCTACAACATGGAAGAACCCTGAAAACATTATGCTGAGTGAAATACGTCAGTCACAAAAGGACAAATATTATATGGTTCCACTTATATGAAATATCTAGACTAGGCAAATGTATAGAGAACTAAGTTTATTAGTGGTTACCAAGGGTGAGAGGAAGAGAGTGGGAAAGAGAAACTCATGGCTTAAGGGACACTGAACTTCTATTGGGCGATGGAAAAATCTGTAAATTCATAATGATGGTTGCACAACATGATGAATACAATTAATGTCACTGAATTATACATGCGAAGAATGCTAAAATGGCCAAGTGTTTTCTTAAATATATATATTTATCACAATGGAAAAACTAAGAATACAAGAAAAAAATGTATAGTTGCACAAAAACCTGTGAATGATTATTTACAGTAATTTACTTATAATAGCCCAAAACTGGAAACAACCCAGATACCCTTCAGTGAGTGAATGGTTAATGAAATGGTGTTACATCTATACAATGAAACACTACTACACTATTACAGGAACTATTTTAACAACAATTATGAGACTTTAACAGCATAAAGAAGTTCATGATACAATAATAAGAAAGCGACACAAAGTAAAAGAACGAGTAAGTTACGATACAACAATTTGATTATTATACAAAAGTTTTAAACGATCATTATAAAGACTACAGCCACATGAAAAAAAATCCTAACATTACCAAAAAATAAAAAAGGAATGGAAAAAAAGAAAGAAAGAACATTGCAAAGGGAAGGAACAAAGAAAAACATGATTCTGGGGTTTTGCTGGACTGGGGAGAGAATATATTTTTCTATTACCCCTTTCTCCCTTGTTTATTGTGACTCTTGGTAAAGGGTGTGGCTCTGTTTATGAAATCTGACCTATGAAAGGTTAAAGAAAAATGGCGATTTCCAAGCTTTGCCAGATTACTATAGACCAGGGGTAGAAAGGTCCCTTTCGTGGGCCTTTGGTTATAAAAGCTATGCTTCTTTCTGCAACACACACACATCTCCCACCACTCACTGGTCTGGGGTCTGGAAGGAAGGAATTGAGAAATAATAGGAAGACATATATGGGAGCTGTCTACTGAGAGAAAAGAAGCTCAGGTTAAGAAAACATGAGAACTTTCTAGAAGGTGGGGCAGGATGGAAAAGAAAGAGGAAGCCAGGGACGTGTCAGCAAGCAGGGATCTAAGAAGGGACTGTCCGAAAACTTCCTGTGGTAGGGAACTTTTAAGAACCATGATATCTGACATTTTCCCCTCTCTTTCATGAGAAAATGTCCCCAAAATAGCTGGCTATGCTTAATCTCTCTTTCTCACTACTAGTTCTGCTTAGACCACTTCAGTATGGCTCTGTACCCACTGCTCCTCGGAAACTATTTTTGTCAAGGTCACAATAGTCTCCTTGTTGTCAGTTCCAATGGTCACTTTTCTGTCCTCACCTGACTCAAACTCTCGGCAGCATGCAACTTAACTGGCCTGTCCTCTTCTATGAAAAATGCTCCTTCTCAGCTTCTTTGACACCACGCACTCCTGGTTTCCTCCTGTGTCACAGACCTCACCATCCCAACCTCCTTAGCTAGTGTCTCCTCATCCTCTATCCAGCTTTAAAGTTGGACCCCTCGAACCTGGCCTCCTCACTGTCAGCCCTCTCTAATTACTCAGTCTCATTCACTCCCACAACTTCAACTCCATCCATACGCTGTGGCTTCCATATGTGCATCTCCAGTCAGACCTCCTTGAGATACAGATCAACATCCAGTTGCTGCCTTACTTCTTCACTTAGAAGTCTCATTTCAAACTTAATACCCTCCTGTAAGTACAGTCCACCATCAGAGCAAATGTCTACAACCAGTGACTAGAAGTAATCATTTATTCCACCCCCCACTCCCATATTCAGTCCATCAGCATGTCTCATCAATTCTTCCTCCACTTCTCTTCAATTCTATCCCCATCACTCTATTCCAAGCTATCATCACCTCTCTGATGTATTACTGTAATAGTTTGCATCCTCTTTAATCCATCCATGCTGCAGTAGCTAAAATGAGTTTTGAAAGAAGAAAATAAGATTATTTTACTTCTCTGTTTAAAACCCTTACAATGTCTCCAATGCACTTAAGATAGACTCTAAAGCACAACCACGGCCTGTGAGCCACCCTGCCTGCAGCATCCACCCACCCCCACCCCCAACAGTGCCACTCTTCCCCTCACCCCAGCAACGGAGCCTTATGACAGGTCTTAGAACTCCCCGAGTTATTTCCTGCCTCAGGGCCTTTGCACTTGCTCTTCCCTTTGCCTAAACACTCGTCCCTCCATCTTCCTTCTTATCTTTCAGGATGTGAGTGATCTGAGTATCCCTACCAAGAAATATATCTTAACACTAAGTCACCATCTCTTAAATCTAACAGCTAAACTAACATGACTCAGTTAACTACTCCTATTCCAAATTAAAAAATTTTAAATTGCATGTAATAGTCTTTAGTACTTTTTAAAATTGTTAATCAATTACATGAAATATGTTGTATTTAACTTGACCAAAGTCAGAAAGGCATTTCTTTTTCCTAGCTCAAGTAGATACATGAGACTAAATGGGCAGCTCCTGTCCTCCGCAGGTGAGATGAGAAGGCAGAGAGGGTCAGCAGCTGGCTGAATGGACACGGGAAATCAGAGTGGAAAGGAGGACTGTGCTGTCACAGTATAGGGAGAGCAGTTAGGGTCACATAACAATGTGTGTATAAATTTTTGTATAAGAGACTAACTTGAATTGTAAACTTCTACTGAAAGTACAATAAAATTTTTTTAAAAATTCAAAAAAGAAAGGCATTTCTTTAAGAGGTAAGCTCTTCCCCCTACTCTACAGAGCCATTAACCAACTCCTAAATCTATATGTTATCATTTGGAGATGGAATTAAGGCTAGACGTGCAGCTGTTAACATAAGCACTAACAGACCACAAATATTATTACTTGAAGAATCCTGATATATGCAAGACATTCACGTGCCTCTACAAACCCATTCTCGGTAAAGTATGGATTTTGAATTGTTTCTCCTATAGTGAGAATGAATTCAGACCGTCATCACAAATCTTTTTTGAAATGAAGCTCAGGACAAACAAACAAATTAAGGAATAAATAAATAAAGCAAATTTGTACTTGTATTGTGTCTATGGAGAGTTATTTATGGAATTCTTGGTTGAGGTAAGGAACGCAAAGGCCATTGCATAGTGAAGTTAGGTGATCTGCATTAACAATTCAAATTCATGAAACTAGATTTATTAGCATAATTTCTATTTAATTGGCATAATTATACATTATCTTAGGCTGGGTTCTCCATAGAAACAAAACCAATGAAGCATATACATGCGTGTGTGTGTGCGTGCATGTGTGTGTGTGTGTATGTACACATAAAGATTTATCTCAAGGAAATGGCTCACACAGTTGTGGAGGCTGGCAAGTCCCAAATCCATGGGTCAGGAAACCAGCTGGTGGCTTCTCCTGAATCACGTGGTTGCAGGGGCTAATGAATCCCAAATCAGCAGGTCAGACAACAGGCTGCTAGCCCACAACTCTATGGAGTGTGGTGAATCCCAGAATTGGCAGGTTATTGGCTCAAGTCCCAAGAACCAGAGGTCAGATAATGACAGGCCAGATCCAGGATCCAGAGCAAGAGCAAGCTTTGACACAGCATCCATATATATGGGATGTAGGTCACACCCTCAAGGAGACTCCCCTTACATCAGGTACCTGAGTAAGGCAGTGACTTGAGTAAGCGTTTAACTTAAGTAAGGCTGTGACTTGAGAGTCATCCTTTAGTAAGGTGGGAGCATTCCTCCCATTGTAACTCTAGACCCACAAAGCATAGGGTTGCAGGGACAGGAAGCAAAAATTTTGTAAGTAGGTCACTAGGGGTAATAATGAGTGGTGCCACTCCATCTCCACCCCTTGATTTACGGAACCATGAGTCCTAGCTATGGGAGAAACACCACCACATACTGGACGCTGGTTTAGAACATATACAGCCTCCTAGAGAACATCGCCCCAACCCTGCAAAGTACTGCCACCTAGCTGGTGCCATAATTGTGTCTTGAGAAGGCCATTCTATCATTCTATCAAGTCAGCTGCTTCAGGATGATGGGGAACACAGTTAGATCAGAGAATTCCATATGCATGGGCCCACTGCCACACTTCATTTGCTGTGAAGTGAGTCCCTTGATCTGAGGCAATGTTCTGTGGAATAACATGATGGTGGATAAGGCATTCTG
This sequence comes from Trichechus manatus latirostris, assembly GCF_000243295.1. NCBI lineage: Eukaryota > Metazoa > Chordata > Mammalia > Sirenia > Trichechidae > Trichechus > Trichechus manatus. The sequence continues at coordinate 1,976,873 of NW_004444138.1, read as the reverse complement.
TGAGTCCATGGATAGATTTGGCAGAAGCATTGCATGCAGGAAAGACAAATCCATATCAAGAGTGTCTATTCCAGTAAGAACAAAACGATGTCCCTTCCATGATGAAAGCAGTTCAATGTAATCAGCTGCCACTAGGTTGCTGGCTGATCACTTGAGGAATGCCATATCAGAGATTCAGTGTGAGTCTCTGCTGCTGGCAGATTGGGCACTCAGTAGCAGCTGCCACCAAATCAGCCTCGATGAGTGGAAGTCCATGTTGCTGAGCCCATGCATAACCTCCATCCCAAGTTTCAGGATCCCATTTTTTCCCAATCAGTGCACTCACTTTAAGTTCAGACACCATATGAGGTTGGGAATTCAAATGGCATTGTAATCCAGCCACTATCACGATAAGACTCTAGGTTTGATTTTCAGCTCTGTTATTACAAGAAATAAGGCCTTCTTGAATCTGGAGGACATTATACTGAGTGAAATAAGCCCAACACAAAAAGACAAATATTGTATGAGAGCACTATAAAAAGTCAAGGATAGGTTTACACATAGAAAGAAACATTCTTTGACAGTTACCAGGGGTGCGAGGGAGAGGGAGGGAGAATCACTAACTAGTTAGTAGACAAGTGTTAATTCTGATGAAGGAAAGGCAATACACAATGTAACCAAGGCAAAGGAAGACACAGAGGTGTGGAAGAATAAAGAGTAACTATAGTAAATGGTAAATGGAGAAAAGATTGAAGTTGTCAAGAATTTCATTTTACTTGGATCCACAATCAACACCCATGGAATCAGCAGTCAATAAATCAAATGACGCACTGCACTGGGCAAATCTGCTGCAAAAGACCTCTTTAAAGTGTTAAAAAGCAAAAATGCCACCTTGAAGACTAAGGTGCACCTGACCCAGGCCATGGTGTTTTCAATTGCATCGTAAACGCATGCGAAAGCTGGGCAATGAATATGGAAGACTGAAGAATTGATGCCTTTGAATTGTGCTGGCAAAGAATATTGACTATACCATGGACTGCCAAAAGAATGAACAAATCTGTCTTGGAAGAAGTACAACCAGAACACTCCTTAGAAGCAAGGATGGCTAGATAACGTCTCACATACTTTGGACATGTTATCAAGAGGGATCAGTCCCTGGAGAAGGACATCATGCTTGGTAAAGCAGAGGTCAGCAAAAAAGAGGAAGACCCTCAACGAAATGGATTGACACAGTGACTACAACAATGGGCTCAAGCATAACAGCAATTGTGAGGATGGCACAGGACCGGGGAGTGTTTCATTCTGTTGTACATGGGGTCACTACGAGTCAGAACCAACTCGATGGCACCTAACAACAACAATGGTAAATGGTATAACATATACAATCCTTCAACAACAGTAATAACAAACAATAATTTGTGAGTAGATACACAGGCTAATATTTATGTTAAATAAGTGAGAGAGGTTGTATGGGAGTACACCCCATGTACATATATAGATATGGTTGTGGATATTTTTACATATGTATTTGTAAATGCTGCATGTATATTTATATATATAATAGAGCACATAGGGGGCACAGTTATAGAAACTACTTAGACATCAAGACTAAACTACTGGACTTACAGGCTAAGGACCATAGTCTCGGGGGACATCTAAGTCAACTGGCAAAACATAGTTCATAAAATTAAAGTTCTACATCCTAGCCTGGTGAGTAGCATCTGGGGTCTTAAAAGCTTGCGAGCAGCCATCTAACAAGCACCGTATTGGTCTCTCCCTGCCTGGAGCAGAGGAGAATGAAGAAAACCAAATACTCATTGAAGCACCTAGTCCAAAAGACTACTGGCCACATAACTCACAGCCTCCTCTAATCTGAGACCAGAAGAACTAGACGATGCCTGGCTATCACTACTGACCACTCTGACCAGGATCACAATAGAAGGTCCTGGTTAGAATGAGTGAAAAATGTAAAACAAAATTCAAATTCAAAAAATAAAAAAACAGGAGGTTACGGCAAGATGGTGCTCTAGGCAGAAGCACCATGCTGTCCCTCCACAGCGAAGATCCGAAAAACTAAGCCAAACAGAGAATGCAACAATCCTGAAACCCTAGAACATTAAATGAAGAGATAAAGAACTCGGCCAAGCACCAAATGGAGTGAGAATACTGAAAGAGAACAGAGAGTGAGGAGAGATTTATGCAGAGGTCCCCTACCAGCTAATGCAGCGCAGATCCACCATCTTGGACTCCTATCGGAGACCAGCAAACAGGGATTAGCTCCACACATAACCATCTCCCTGCTGCATCCTGCCTACCTGCACCGTGCGCTTGACATCACAGCACCAAGCAGTGCAGGCACGGCCTACTGGAACCTGCCCAGCACTGATTACCGACCCACCCTGGTGGCTGTAGTGAGTGCCACAAACAACCCGTCCCAGCGGCTCCTCTTCAGCTAGACCTGCCCTGCTGTACCATATCTGAGTGACTGAACCTGCCAGCTGGAGAAGGAGGTGAAAAGTATTGAGCACACAGACGAGCAAACAACAAACAGCACACAGTCCGCCTGCTCAGACATACTCAAATTTTTTTTCTTAAAAAAAGGGATGAAACAAACAAATCTACAACCAATAAATGAGAGAAATGCCCCGAAAACAGCAAACAATATCAAAACATTTACAAAAACAGGACAGGATGGTTCAAGTAGGTGTCCAAATTAAAACACCAGATGACTCTCCTGTGGAAGAAAATGCACTAGAAGTACCTGATAGGGAATTCAAATCTCTAATACTC
>NW_004444138.1:1966695-1967917 GCF_000243295.1 Trichechus manatus latirostris | reverse complement strand
ATAGGGCAACATTTGTAGTAACTGTTAAATGAGAAACTATTTTGTTCTGTAAGCCTTCATCTTAAGTGAGAATAACAGCACAATTGGAAGAGCGCAGTCAATGTCACTGAAATTTTTGAAACTGTGTATCTTTGGCTATGTGTATTTTCACCAAAAAAAAAAAGTTGAGAATTTAGAGGGTTAATATGTTGTGGGGCTGTTAACCAATGTCATAAAACAACATGTGTACTACTGTTTCATGAGAAACTATTTGTTCTGTAAGCCTTTACCTGAAGTACAATAAAATATTTTAAAAAAATAAAAATAAAAAAACAAACAGACCAGAGTTACTCATCTGAAAGAGACTGGAGGAACTTCGAGACTATTGCCCTAAGAAAACCTTCTAACTTGAAACTGAAGACACTCTCAGAGGCCACCTTTCAGCCAAATAATAGATGGGGCTATAAAATAAACAGTAACACCAGTGAAGCGTGTGCTCCTTAGAACAGTCAACTATATGAGACCAAAAGGGCAACATTTGCCCAAAATCAAAGATGAGAAGGCAGGGAGGGACAGGGAAACTGGACTAATAGAAACAGGGAACCCAGGGAGGAAATGGGGAGAGTGCTGATATGTGGGGATTGCAAACAATGTCACAGAACAATTTGTATAAGAATCATTGATTGGAAAATTAATTTGCTACATAAACTTTCACCTAAAGCACAATAATATGTTTAAAAAAAAAAAAAAGAAATAAGGCTTTCTTTCAGGGCACAAGTAGTCACTTTCAAGTCTTTTATAGGATGCTTGAGCTGTGATTCTGAAGCCCTGAGCTCATCTCTTTCTTTCACCACTTTGTCTAGGGTAAGTAGGACCAACCAACCAGCTTCCTTATACTTCTCATTCTGACAAAATTGTAGAAAAGTATTCAATATGCAGTCACCCAAAGCCTTCTTTCTCACAAATATTTGACCTATTCGTGGTGATATTTTGCTTACTTCTATTGCCACTTCACACCACGGATTAGCAGTGTCCTCTTTACTACTGGAGGCAGTCATCAGCACCTTTAAGGCTAACCAGATTTGAGAACCAATTTAGAAAACTCATCTTTACAATTTTGTTTCTCTAGAACCACTCCTGGTGCTAAATGTCTTAGGCTGAGTTCTCTAGAGAAGCAAAACCAATGAAGCATATATACAGAGAGACTTTACATATAGAGAGAGATTTTATATATATATATATA
>NW_004444138.1:1960345-1966595 GCF_000243295.1 Trichechus manatus latirostris | reverse complement strand
TCTAGTGAAGAATGTAGATTACAATTGGACCTGTGTGAAATCCAAACACAGTACTCTTTTTAAGGTGAACTAATAGCCTGAAATCAAAAGTAAAGACATAGATATATAGATTATATATATATATATAGATATAGATTATATATATATGCATGTATGTATAAAGATTTAGCTCAAGGAAATGGCTCATGCAGTTGTGTAGGCCGGCAAGTCCCAATTCTGTGGGTCAGGCATCTGGCTGGAGGCTTCTCCTGACTCATGTGGTTGCAGGGGCTGATGAATCCCAAGTCAGCAGATCAGATGACAGGCTGCTGGCCCATGGGGCTGCGGAGGCTGGTAAACTCCAGAATTGGCAGGCTACTTGCTCAAGTCCCAAGAACCGGAGGATCCAGAGCAAGAGTAAGCTTTGTCAGAGAGTCCATATATATTGGATGTAGGTCACACCCTCAAGAAGTCTCCCCTTACATCAGATACTTGAGTAAGGTTGTGTCTTGAGTAAGGCTGTGACTTGAGTCATGCCCTTTAGTAAGGGCATGACTCAAGATACACCCCACACTAATCCTGTATTATTAACATATAGAGGTTTAGGATTTACAATACATAGAATGGAGGATAATTACCACAAAATGGAGGACAATTACATCAGACCACAAAATGGAAAATAATTACACAATATCGGTACTCATGGCCTAGCCAAGTAGACGCATAACATCAACTATCACATATATAATCAAAGATGAGACAACACTATAGGATAAAACTTGATGAAATTTGTTTGTCTTGCTCTTTAATTCTAGATCTTACTTTTCCCCTCTTCATCAGACTAAAAAGGTGAAGCTGAATTCATTTTACATAGAAATGATTGCTACATGGGCATAAACACAGTCTGGAAACTCATAAAACTCATATTTTTACATATTTAATTAATGCACTTAAGACTGTTTAATGCAATAATATTTCTTAAGTTTTTTAAATTTATTCTAGCAAGGAGAAATAGCAAAAATATGAAAAGTATAATTGTGGAATAAAGCATTTTTTAATGAAAACTTTGCATAAGTTTTCGTCAGAATAAAGTGCTTATTAAAATCATGTTAGTTTAATGATTATCATTTATTAAACAATCTTAGATGCTGATTTCTATCATCATTATGACCTCTGTTAGGCCCCAGTGAGGTGTTAAAGCTTACCTTTGAGCCTGGAGGGGGAGCCAAGCCAAGGAACGAATATATAATATTCTCTTCTTTGGCAGAGAAGAAAGAGTCGAAATCCTGGAAACAAAGAAAAAGAATGTATAAATTCATTGCACACGTGTGAGCCAGCATATTTACCTAAATTGATCTTTTTTATTCATTAGTTATTAAGTTAGGAGCTAACACAAAAGGTTATCCCAGGTTGCTCAGTCAAAAATGACTAATCCCAAAAGTTAAGAAATTTAACCGTGAACTTTTCATTTGTTTGTATACACTTTCATTGTGCCTACACAGTGCAGTGAGAATTCACGCGCACGCGCACACACATACGTGCACGCATACACACACATGCACACACACAGGCACACAGCTACCCATATTCAGGAATTACTGACAAGTCCCAGATATACACAATAAAAGGTTTTTTGAAAAGTTTTACATCATCAGCTTGTTTACCTGTAATTTTGCCCACTGGATTTGGATCCTGCTCAGCCAAGACTAAGACAACACAGGAATTCTCTACTGCTATTTCAGTAGCAGAAGGTCCCTGGGTGGTGCAAACAGTTTGCAGTTGACTACCAACAGAAAGGTTGGTGGTTCGAACCCACTCCGTGGCGCCGCAAAAGAAAGGCCTAGCAATCTGTTTCCATAAAGATTACAGCCATTGAAAACTCTGCGGCGCCCAGTTCTACTATGTAACACATGAGGTCTACATGAGTTGGAATCAACTTGATGGCAACTGGTTTGGTATTTTTTTGGTTTTATTATAGTGGCTGGAGTCCCTGGGTGGTGCAAATGGTTAACACACTCGGCTGCTAACCAGAAGGTTGGAGGTTCGAGTCTACCCAGAGACACCTCGAAAGAAAGGCTTGGTGATCTACTTCCAAAAAACCAGCCATCTAAGGCCCTTTTGATACCAGGACCCATGGAATCATGGAAGACTTAGAGAAGGGCTTGTGTTGGCAAAACGGGAAAACCTGTGGTGTGATCTAAAGCCTGGTAATGAACTGAAATCTGGTGCTCAGGGACACTCTACCCTGACCCCAGCCCCTAGCCAGGGGTCAGCCCTTCATCAGGTTAGCCCAGCCCTAAAACAACTCCCCAGTAGTGTGGTTGCCAATAGCTCTCAAGAGTTTTCTTTTTTATAATTAAAACATAAGAGATACTTCCCCAGAGTACTTAATCACTGCCAATATTTTGTTATCTGGGCTGTAATGCACTTTCAACAGTTTTTGAAAAAGAGGAGTTTGTCTTGTCTAACTTGCCATTTCTGAACAGGACAACAATCAACCAACTCAGTTGCATTATTGCCTACCCTCCTCTTTTTGTGTGTTGTTCTCAGTTGCCACCGAGTTGGTTTTGACTCATGGTGATCCCATGTATACCAGAACAAAACACTACCCGGTCCTGTGCCATCTTCATGACCATTGGTATGCTCTAGTCAGTGGTGCAGCCACTGTGTATTTTGAGTGCCGTCCAACCTAGGGGGCTCATCTTCCGGTGCTATAGTGAACAGTATTATGGTGTGATCCATACGGTTTCTATTGGCTAATTTTTGGAAGTAGAATAACAGGTCTTTCTTCCTAGTCTGTGTTAGTCTGGAAGTTCTGCTGAAACCTGTCCACCATGATGACCCCACTGGTATTTGAAATGCCAGTGGCATAGCATCCAGCATCACAGCAACACACAAGCCATCACAGTATGACACACTAACAGATGGGTGCTTAAGAAGCTTAAAACCAAAAGCAGGTCATAGTTATTGGGTTTACAGGAAGAAAATGCTGGCATTCCTGTGTGTTAATCTTATCCAAAGCTTTATTATTTTCTTAACTGTTGTCCGAATTCCCTTAGTGATTAATTTTATTCTTTTATACTAAATGCATTTTTGTAAGCCACCTCAAATCTTAGTTGGAGGGACTACAGTATCATGGGTAAGTACAGGAACTTTGGTATCAGTCAGAAATTCTAATCGATTTCCAGAGTACTCACTTACTAGGTGTTATTAATGTACTACATGGGATAATACATTATTAGTATAGCAATAAATAGTTGAAATGTAATAAAGTAAATTTATGCTGTATTCCGAAAAATTCCATGCATAAATATAACTTCTCTAGTTTGCCAACTCTAGTAGCTTTCAAGTCACGAAATGTTTTGCTATAGTTGAGTGAATTCTCTTTTGTCTCAATTTAAGTCTAAATATCTTCTTCAGAATTTCAGAGGGCTAAAAAACAATTTATCATTATCTTTGACTTGATGCTAACAAATAGATATAGAAAGCAATAAGTATGTTTTTTTAACTTCCAGTTCTGTCAAAAAGTACAAATACCTTGCTGGGTTGGCACAAAAGGAAAGACTATAACCAAGTGAGAGTACAATCCTGAAATAAGCACACACCAAGGTCAGCATTCACACTAAGAGTTTCTAACAAACCCAGAACATCTTTAGCTTTCACTTTGATGTTGCAGAGGTTAAAAAAATAAAGTTCAGGGCCTACTTAGCAACCCCGTGCACAACTGACCAAAATGCCACCCAGTCCTGCACCATCCCCATGATCGGTTGTGAATCAGACCATTGTAATCCATACGGTCTTCACTAGCTGATTTTTGGAAGCTGATAAGTAAGCCTCTCTTCTAAGCCTTATTTCAGTTCCACTGAAACTTGTTCAGCATCATAGCAACATGCAAGCCTCTACTAACAGACGGGTAGTGACTGAGCATGAAGTGTACTAGCTGGGAATTGAACCCAGGTCTCCTGCAGGGAAGGCAAGAATTCTACAATTGAACCACCAATGCCCTCAACAATGTAAAGATAAATGAGAAATAACTTTGCCATGCAGATAAGAATAGAAAGGAAACTTGCCTGACTCAACTTTGGTGCTGAGTGGAGAAGAAAACATTCTTCTCTGAGAATTCATAACCACAAGCCAGAATTCGTGAGGGTTCGTGGTACAAAATCCCATGACATATGGCGTTCAGAAAAACTTAAAAAGAAATTTTAATTTGAAATAGTTCTGGCTTTATAGATCCCCCAGGACACCAGCAGAAACAAATTCCAAGCCTCAAAGAATATCTATAAGTAAGTTTAAAAATCTGAGAAGTTCAGATTCAAAAATCACAAAATAAATAAGAAAATAAAATGACCCCATGAGTGAGGACCAAGAGAAATCACAAAAAGCAGAATCATATATTGGAATTATTAGACAGAGAATATCAAGTCTCTATATTTACTATAGTTAAAGAAATGAAGTAGAAGCTTGAAAACACAAGAAATAAACAAGAAACCAGAGAGAACAATCAGAAATTTGGAAAAGAACTTCTAGAAATGAAAAAATGTAATAACTGTAATATAAAACCCAATATGTGGGAGAGTCAGATGCTTCGTGTCATCCCTCTTACAACAAAGACGCGAAAAAACAAGTGAATCAAATATATATGACAATCTAGGAACCCGAATCATCAAAGACAAAGCTGAAGAATCAGACTGAGCATCAGGTGGAAGGAAAGACAATTAAAACACATTAGAAATGGGGAATTATGGATTGTGGGACACTGGCATCCTGCTAGCTGAACCTGCACAGTGCACACGGGCTGAGGCAAGCAGAAACATCCCAAGCTGAAACCCACCCCATCTGGTGCAGCCAAGCAACAGCAAATCTACATGTACCTCCAGAACCAAACAGGAGTGACACCAGATTTGAGACAGTTAAGTGCAAGCTCCCAACCCACCATGCACACTGGCACCATAACCATTCCCCCTACCAAAGCTACATTGCCAAGGAGCACTCCGTTCCCCTCACGCATCCCCCACCCTGCTCCAACACCAGTCCTGTGGCACTCAGCAATGCCATGCTACCTAAGCTGGGAACTCACCGCTAGGTCCAGAGGCACCCACTCAATCACCCATCCACTAGCGGAGGGTGTCCACAGACTTGCAGTGCCCTTCACCCCTGCCCCAGTGCCTTGCGGGCTGATCCAACATCGCACACCCTCATTAGGACAAAATGGGCAGGGTATCCACCTGAAGCCCATTGTCACCTGCAACAGCCAAGTAGGAGTTGCAGATTTGTGACATTCAACACCACCCCACCCCCTAAGAAGGGTCTCACCCACCCACCCTGAGGGTTGGCAGTACCACCCACTCCATCTATCCATATCATAATCAAACTTGCCAAACCAAAGACAAAGAATTCTGAAAGCAGATAAGGATAAACTAAAAGTCACCTACAAAGAAGAACCAATAAGATTAAGCTCTGATTAGCCAGCAGAAACCATACTGGCAAGAAGGCAATGGGATGACATACACAAAGCCTTGAAGGAAAAAAATTACTAGCCAAGAATTATATATCCAGCAAATTTTCTCTCAAATGTGATGGCAATATTAGGTCATTTCCAGATAAAAGAAATTAAGGAAATTTGTAAAAAAACAGACCAAAATTACAAGAAATATTAAAGGGAGTCCTCCAGTTAGAAAACCAACAACATCAGACAACAATCCAAGACTAGAAAACAGGAAAGATCAACCAGATACAATCCAGATAGGGACTTTACAAAAAGAAATCAAACCTATAAGACTAAAAGTAGGGAACCAGAGACATCAATATGTAAACAATGACAATGTCAAAACAAAAAAGAGTGAATACACAGTGTCGTCATAGAACTTCCACACGGAGTAGAAGTAAAGGCAATATCAAGAAATAAAAGACTGGTTTAAACTTAGAACAATAAAGGTAAATTTCCAGGTAACCACAAAGGGTGCTAACAAACCTACCCATTAAAATAAAAAGAGGACTCTTGGGTGAAAGGTGAGACAGTACATAATACAGGAGAAACTAGCACAACTTGTACAAGGAAAGGTCATGGAAACCCCACAGACACATCCAAACTTCCTGAGGGACTGAATTGCTGGATAGAGGGCTCTGGGGACCATGGTCTCAGGGAACATCTAGCTCAATTGGCATGACACATCTTATAAAGACAATGCTCTACATTCTACCTTGGTGAGTAGTGTCTGGGGTCTTAAAAGCCTGTGAGCGGCCATCTAAGATACTCCACTGGTCTCAT
>NW_004444138.1:1950107-1959602 GCF_000243295.1 Trichechus manatus latirostris | reverse complement strand
TAATATGTTGTGGGGTTGTTAACCAATGTCATAAAACAACATGTGTACTACTGTTTCATGAGAAACCATTTGTTCTGTAAGCCTTCACCTGAACTACAATAAAATATATATAAAAAAAATTAAACACTTATGCTCATAAAAAGACTTCAACAAAAGAGTAAAAAGAGAACCTAGAGACCGGGAAAAAATTTTTGGCTATCACGTATTCGACAAGGATCTAATCTCTAAAATCCATAAGACACTGCAACACCTCAACAACAAAAAGATAAATAATCCAATTAAAAAATGGGCAAAGGATGTGAACAGAAACTTCACCAAAGAAAACATTCAGGCAGCTAACAGACACATGAGGAAATGCTCACAATTATTAGCCATTAAAACCAAAAAACCAAATCCGTTGCCATCGAGTTGATTTTGACTCATAGAGATCCTATAGGACAGAGTAGAACTGCCCCAATAGGTTTCCAAGGAGTGGCTGGTGGATTCAAACTGCCGAATTTTTGGTTAGCTGCTAAGCTCTTAACCACTGTGCCACCAGGGCTTCTATTAGCCACTACAGAAATGCAAACCAAAGCTATAATGAGATACCGTCTGTCATGGATTGAATTGTGTCCCCCAAAAATATCTGTCAACTTGGCTAGGTCATGATTCCCAGCATTGTATGATTGTGTAATCTGATGTGATTTCCTTCTGTGTTGTAAACTCTATCACTATGATGAGGTTATATGTGATTTCCTTATGTGGTGTAAATTCTATCACTAAGATGAGGTTATACTGATGAGGTCTACAAGATTGGATAGTGTCTTAATCCAATCTCTTTTGAGATATAAAAGAGAGAATCGAGCAGAGACACATGGGAACCTCATACCACCAAGAAAGCAGTGCCGGGAGCAGAGCGCATCCTTTGGACCTGAGGTTCCTGTGCAGAGAGACTCCCAGACCAAGGAAAGTTGATGACACAGACCTTCTTCCAGAGCTGACAGAGAGAGAAAGCCTTCTCCTGGAGCTGATGTCCTGAATGTGGACTGGTAGCCTACTGGACTATGAGAGGATGAACTTCTCTTTGTTAAAGCCATCCACTTGTGGTATTTCTGTTATAGCAGCACTAGATGACTAAGACACCATCTCACCCCAACATTACTGACACTAATCCAAAAAACACAAAATAATAAATGTTGGAGAGGTTGTGGAGAGGTTGTGGGGAGATTGGAACTCTCATGCACTGCTGGTAGGAATGTAAAATGGTATTACCACTTTGAAAAACGATATGGCACTTCCTTAAAAAGCTAGAACTAGAAATACCATTCAATCCAGCAATCCCACTCCTTATGAATATACCCTAGGGAAATAAGAGCCATCACACAAATAGACATATGCACATCCATGTTCTTTGCATCACTATTCACAATAGCAAAAAGATGGAAATAACCTAAATGCCCACCTCAGCAGATGAATGGATAAACAAATTATGATACATACACACAATGGAATACTATGCAATGATAAAGAACAATGATGAATCCATGAAACATCTCACAACATGGATGAATCTGGAGGACATTATGCTGAGTGAAATAAGTCAGTCACAAAAGGACAGATATTGTATGAGACCACTATTATAAGAACTCAAGAAAAGGTTTACACAGAAAAAAAAGCATCCTTTGATGGTTATGAGAGTGGGGAGGGACAGGCAGGAGAGATCACTAACTAGATAGTAGACAAGTGTCAACTTCAGTGAAGGGAAGGACAACACACAATATAGAGGAAGTCAGTACAACTGGATCAAAGCAAAAGCGTAGAAGTTTCCTATATACATCCAAAGACTTGGAAGAACTGAGTAGCTGGGACTGGGCCTGGGGACCATAGTCTTGAGAGACATTTAGGTCAACTGATATAATATAGTTCATAAAGAAAATATTCTACAACCCACTTTGGTGAGTAGCATCTGAGGTCTTAAAAGCTTGCGAGTGGCCATCTAAGATACATCTATTGGTCTCATCCCATCTGGAGCAAAGGAGAATGAAGAAAACCAAAGATACAAGGAAAACATTAGCCCAAAGGATTAAAGGACCATATGAACCAGAGACTCCATCAGCCTCAGACAAGAACCAGATGGTGCCTGGCTACCACCAATGACCACCCTGACAGGGATCACAACAGAGAGTCCTAGACAGTGTGGGAGAAAAATGTAGAACAGAATTCCAATTCATAAAAAAAGACCAGACTTACTGGTCTGACAGAGACTGGAGGAACCTCAAAACTATTACCCCGGGACACTCTGCTAACCCAGAACTGAACACATTCCCAAAGCCTGCTTTTCAGACAAAGATTAGACTGGCCTATAAAACAAAAAACAACACATGCGAGGAACAGGCCTCCTCTTGTTGTTGTTAGGTGCCGTCAAGGCAGTTCCAACTCACAGCAACCCCAAGTACAACAGAACGAAACACTGCCCTGTCCTGCATCATCCTCACAATACTTGGTATGTCTGAGCCCATTGTTGCAGCCGCTGTGTCAGTCTATCTCATTGAGGGTCTTCCTCTTTTTTGCTGACCCTCTACTCTATCAACCATGATGTCTTTCTCCAGGGACTGGTCTCTCCTGATAACATGTCCAAACTACATGAGACAAAGTCTCACCATCCTCACTTCTAAGGAGCATTCTGGCTGTACTTATTCCAAGATAGACTTATTTGTTCTTCTGGCAGTCCACGGTAAATTCAATACTCTTCACCAACATTATAATTCAAAGGCATCGATTCTTCTTCACTCTTCCTTACTCATTGTCCAGCTTTCACAAGCATGTGAGGCAATTGAAAACACCATGGTTTTAGTCAGGCACACCTTAGTCCTTAAAGTGACATCTTTGCTTTTTAACACTTTAAAGAAATCTTTTGCAGCAGATTTGCCCAATACAATTCATCGTTTGATTTCTTGACTGTTACTTCCATGGGCGCTAATTGTGTATCCAAGTAAAATGAAATCCTTTACAACTTCAATATTTTCTCCATTTATCCTGATGTTGCTTACTGGTCCAGTTGTGAGGATTTATGTTTTCTTAGGTGTAATCCATATTGAAGACTGTGGTCTTTGATCTTCATCAGTAAGTGCGTCAAGTACTCTTCACTTTCCGCAAGCAATGTTGTGTCATCTGCATATTGCAGGTTGCTAATGAGTCTTCCTCCAAACCTGCTGCCCTGTTCTTCTTCATATAGTCCAGCTTCTCAGATTATTCACTCAGCATACAGACTGAATAAGTATGGTAAAAGAATACAATCCTGACACACACCTTCCCTGACTTTAAACCACATAGGTGCTTTGTTCTTGCTCTGTTCGAATGACTGCCTCTTGGTCTAAGTACAGGCATTGGTGATAGAATTGTAAAATTCTGCAAGACCAATGACTTCTTCATTGCAAATACCTTTTTTCAACAGCATAAACAACAACTATCCACATGTACCTTGCCAGATGGAATACACAGGAATCAAATCAACTACATCTGTGGAAAGAGATGATGGAAAAACTCAATATCATCAGTCAGAACAAGGCCAGGAGCCAACTGTGGAACAGACCACAAATTGCTCATATGCAAGTTCAAGTTGAAGCTGAAGAAAATTAGAACAAGTCCATAAGAGCCAAAGTACAACCTTGAATGTATCCCACCTGAATTTAGAGACCATCTCAAGAACAGATTTGATGCACTGAACATTAATGACTGAAGACCAGGTTAGTTGTGGAATGACATCATACATGAATAAAGCAAGAGGTCATTAAAAAGACAGGAAAGAAAGAAAAGAACAAAATGGATGTCAGACGAGACTCTGAAAGTTGCTCGTGAATGTAGAGTAGCTAAAGTCAAAGGAAGAAATGATGAAGTAAAAGAGCTGAACAGAAGATTTCAAAGGGTAGCTCAAGAAAACAAAGTAAAGTATTATAATGAATGTGCAAAGACCTGGAGTTAGAAAACCAAAAGGAAACAACATGGTTGGCATTTCTCAAGCTGAAAGAACTGAAGAAAAAATTCAAGCCTCGAGTTGCAATAGCGAAGAATTCTACTGGCAAAATACTGTGTGACGCAGGAAGCATCAAAAGAAGATGGAAGGAATACACAGAGTAATTGTACCAAAAAGAATTGGCCAATGTTCAACCATTTCAGGAGGTAGCATATGATCAAGAACTGATGGTACTGAAGGAAGAGGTCCAAGCTGCACTGAAGGCACTGGCGAAAAACAAGGCTCCAGGAATTGACAGAAATACCAACTGAGATGTTTTAACAAATGGACGCAGCCCTGGAAATGTTCACTCGTCTATGCCAAGAAATTTGGAAGACAGCCACTTGGCCAACTGACTGGAAGAGATCCACATTTGTGCCCATTCCAAAGAAAAGTGATCCAGCAGAATGTGGAAATTATCGAACAATATCATCAATATCACAGGTAAGAAAAATTTTACTGAAGATTATTCAAAAGCAGTTGCAGCAGTACATTGACAGGGAACTGCCAGAAATTCAAGCTGGATTCAGAAAAGGACGTGGAACAAGCGATATCATTGCTGATGTCAGACAGATCACGGCTGAAAGCAGAGAATATCAGAAAGATGTTTACCTGTGTTTCATTGACTGTGCAAAGGCATTGGACTGTGTGGATCATAACAAATTATGGATAACATGCTTCTTAGTTCAATCAAATATACAAGAAGAAATGAGCAACTCCTGTCCAAAATCAAGACAAGAAGGCAGGAAGGGACACGCACTGGACAAATGGACACAGGTACCCAGGATGGAAAGAGGGAGCAGGCTGTCACATTGTGGGAATTGCAACCAATGTCACAAAACAACACGTATATAAACTTTTGGATGAAAAATTAACTTGAGCTGTAAACTTCCACCTAAAGCACAAAAAAAATAAATAAATAAAACACAATATATTGATTAAAAAGCTAATCAGACACACCTAAAAATAAAATTCATAAACTGGAAGACTATACTAAAAAAATTATCTATAGAGGGGGAAAAAAGAGATAGAAAACATGGAAGAAATATTATTAGATAAAAACAGACTGCAAAGGTCTAACAAACATCATAAGGGAGCTCCAGGGGAAGCTAACAGAGAAAATAGGGGGAAAGCAATACAGGTAGGCCCCAACTTACAACATATTTACATTTCAATGAACCACACTTAAGACCATCCATTTTGTTTTGTTTCATTTTATACATCTTATCATTAGTAATATGTTGCAGCATGTAATTTGCTGATGTTATCATTCTTAGATGTTCATCCACAGATGTTCAGTTTTATGATTTACCATCCAAAACACTGCTAGATTTATAAAGATACTGATTACAAAAAGTAGTAATAATGAAAATTAGGGAGGCGGAGACAACATGGCACCCTAGACAGGTGCAAGATGCCATCCCCTTGCAACAAAGACCTGAAAAACTAAGTAAAACAGATACAATCCTCAATCCTGGTAACCTGAGCATCAAAGGAAGGAATAAATAACTAGATCAAACACTGAATGGAAGAAGAAACTGAGAACAAGAAGACATACTGAGTGTAGGTCCCTGCCAACTAACACGGCACGGCATGGCCATCTTGAAACACAGCCAGCAATGACCCCAGATAGGGAGTACATAAAGACAACTTCACGGAGCTCCCAAGAGGAGACAGAGCACCCAGTAACCAGGGAAACTCGCTTTCCCACCTCTCACACTTCTGCTGAGTAGAAGCAAGAACTCCCCCACCCCAAAAGCCGCCACCCCTGGGGTCCACAATATGAGCCCGATCCCCACCACAGGCCCACCCTGCCCCCTCACGCCATGTAGTGTTTTTTTCCCCTTTTTCTTTTCTTTCTCCCTCCCACCTAGCCCTACATGCCACCTCCTTCACCTTCTTGCCGGCTCCTGCCACATCAAATTTTTTTCTTTCTTTTCTTTCCATTCTTTCTCCCTCCCACATTCCCTGTAGGCCACCTCCCCTTTCCACCGGTCCCTGGGTTCACCCTGCCCACACCCACCAGCCCCCACTGTGCCACCATTTTTTTTCTTTTCTCTTTCTTCTTTTCCTTTCTCCATTCCACCTAGACCCATACCCATATACCACCTCCCCCCCCCCATTCTTTTCAGTCACTGCCATGCTGCCAAGGCTAGAGAGCCACTGGCCCACCTCACCTCAGGTCTGTCCCATCCCAACCCACCAAATTCTGCTGTGCCACCATTTTTCTCTTTTTTTTTCTCCCTCCTACCTAGCCCCATACACCACCTCACTCTGCTTCCCAATGGGCCTACCACACTGAAGTGGCTAGAGTTCCCCCAGTGCTCAGGCCCACCACTGCTCGGGCCCACACTGCCCCTCCCCTCCTGCCACTTGACCAGCCACTGAATAGTGGGAAGTGAGCCCATACCACTCCCCATCTGACACACGTGCCCATCTGGTGAGGGGCTATGAATTCTCCCATATGGCTGGACCAACATAAGGAGGCAGTCAATACCCACCTGGTCCACCCTCAGCCTCCTTACAAAACCAGTGAACAGCAAAGAGGGCATGTCTTGCCAGATGCTGCCCTGCCCACATGGACAAGGTTGTGAGAGCTATCATGCCCACTGACAAGCAAGCAGCAAAGCAGGCCTGGAGAGAGCAGACAATATCAAAACATATAAAAAAGCAGGACAAAATGGTTCCAGCAAGCGATCAAATTAAGGAATCAGATAACCATCAGACAGAAGAAAAGGCATTGGAACTACCTGATACAGAATTCAAAGGATTAATATTTAGGGCTCTCCAAGAGATCAGGAAAGAAATCAAGGAAAAAATAGACAAAACCAACGAAAAAATAGACAAAATCATGGAAAACACACACAAAACCAATGAAAACATAGCAAAAATCAAGGAAAACATAGACAAAGCAATAGAAGAATTCAGGAAAATAATACAAGAACAAAACATCAAAATAAACAATTATAAATCATACAAAAACAGTAACTAGAAATCCAAAAGATAAACACGAAATTTCAGAAATGGACAACTCAATAGAAGGTTTTAGCAGCAAAACTGAAACGATGGAAGATAGAATCAGTGAAATTGAAGACAAATCCAAGGACATGGTTTTGTTTCAGGAAAAATCAGAGGAAAGAAGAGGAAAAATGAAGAAAACCTAAGAATTATGTGGGACACAATCAAGAGCAAAAATATGCATTTGATCGGAGTTCTAGGACAGGGGGACAAAATGGAAAACACAAAGATGATTATTGAAGATTTGCTGGCAGAAAACTTCCCAGATATCATGAATGATGAAAACTGAGCATCCAAGAAACAACGAATCCCACATAGGATAGATCCCAAAAGACAGTCACCACAACATATAGTAATCACACTTGCAAAAACCAAAGACAATGAAAGAATCCTGACAGCAGTTTAAGAAAAATGAGAAGTCACTTACAAAGGGGAAACAATTAGACTAAGCTCTGATTACTTGGCAGAAATTATGCAAGCAAGAAAGCAGTGGGATGACATATATAAAACCTTGAAAGAAAAAACTGCCAATCAAGAATAATATATCCTGCAAAACTCTCTCTCAAATACAATGGTAAAATTAGGACATTTCCGGACAAACAGAAATTAACAGAATTTGTAAAAACCAAACCAAACTTACAAGAAATATTAAAGGGAATCCTTCAGTTAGAGAACCAATAACGTCAAACAACCATCAGGGCCTAGGACACAGGACAGCATCAGCCAGATACCAACTTAGGTAAAGAACACTCAATAAAAACACAAAGCTGTAAGACTTAAAACAGACTTTAAAAAAAAAAAAAAGCTAAAAGACATAAGACATTAATCTATAAATGATGACAGCATCCAAACAATAAAAAGGGGGAATAAACCATGTAGGTATAGAACTTTAAAGTGAAGAAGAAGTCAAGGTGATATCAAGTAATAAAAGGCTGGTTCAAATATAGATAGATAAGGGTAAATTTCAAGGTAGCCACAAAGAAAGTTAACAAACTTACTAATCAAAATAAAAAAGAAGAAAAACATAAAGACTCAGCAAACACAAAATCTATAATGAAAGAAATGAAAAGAAAATCCACAACAAAAGGAACTCAGCACAGGAAAGTAAGAGGAACAAAGAAAACATTAGCAACACAAAAAAACCACAACAGTGTGACAGCAATAAACTCATACCTACCATACTGAACATAAATGGCTTAAATGCACTCATAAAGAGACAGAGAGTGGCAGAATGGATAAAAAAAATACAACCCAACAATATGCTGTCTACAAGAGACATACCTTAGACACAAAAACATAAATATATTAAAAATCAAAGGCTAGAAAAATATATATCAAGCAAACAGTAACCAAGAAAAAAGCAAGAGTGGCAATACTAATCTCAGACAAAATAGGCCTTAAGACAAAATCCATCATAAAAGACAAGGAAGGACATTATATAATGATTAAAGGACAATCCACCAAGAAGACATAGCTTAATAAATATCTATGCACTCAAAGACAGGGCTCCAAAATACATAAACTCTAACAGCAATGAAAAGAGAAATAGACAGTTCCACAGTAATAGTAGGAGACTTCAACACACCGCTCTCATTAAAGGCCAGAACATGTAGAAAGAAACTCAACAAAGATACAGAAGATCTAAATGCCACAATCACACAGCTTAACCTCACAGACATATATAGAACACTCCACCCAACAGAAGCAAAGTATTCGTTCATTTCCAAGGCACATGGAACATTCTCCAGAATAGACCACATTTTAGGCTACAAGGCAATCCTCAATAAAATCCAAAACATCAAAATAATACAAAGCATTCTCTCTGATCACAATGCCATAAAAGTAGAAGTCAATAACAAGAAGAGCCAGGGAAAAAAATCAAATAAATGGAAACTGAATAATACCTTGTTTAAAAACAACTGGGTAGTAGAGGAAATCAAAAAATTCCTAGAATCAAATAAGAATGAAAACACATCATACCAAAACTTTTGGGACACAGCAAAGGTAGTGCTCAGAGGTCAATTTATAGCAATAAACACACATATCAAAAACGAAAAATGGGCCAAAACCAAACGTTAGCCCTACAACTCAAACAAATAGAAAGAGAACAGCAAAAGAATCCCACAGGCACCAGAAGCAAGGAAATAATAAACACTAGGAGCCCTGGTACCACAGTGGTTGAGAGCTTGGCTGCTAACCAACAGGTCGGTTGTTCGAATCCACCAGCCACTCCTTGGAAACCCTAGTGGTGTAGTGGTTAAGTGCTACGGCTGCTACCCAAAAGGTCGGCAGTTTGAATCCACCAGCTGCTCCCTAGAAACTCTATGGGGCAGTTCCACTCTGTCTTATAGGGTTGCTATGAGTCAGAACCGACTCAACAGCAAGGGTATGTTTTTAGAGCAGAAATAAATGAAATAGAGAACAGAAAAACAATAGAAAAAAATCAAGAAGACCAAAATTGGTTCTTTGAAAAGATTTAAAAAATT
>NW_004444138.1:1938733-1950007 GCF_000243295.1 Trichechus manatus latirostris | reverse complement strand
CAGAAATAAATGAAATAGAGAACAGAAAAACAATAGAAAAAAATCAAGAAGACCAAAATTGGTTCTTTGAAAAGATTTAAAAAATTGACAAACCAAAAAAAAAAAAAAAAAAAAAAAAACAGGAGATAAAGAAAATAACCCAAATAAGAAATGAGTGGGAGGACATTACAACAGACCCAAGTGAAATAAAAAGGATCATAACAGAATACTATGAAAAATTGTACACCAACAAATTTGAGAATCTAGAGGAAATGGGCAAATTTCTAGAAACACATTACCTACCTAAACTAACACAAACTAAGATAGAAAGTCTGAACAGACACATAACAAGAGAAGCGATTTGAAGAGGTAATTTAAAAAAAAAAAAAACTCCCAATTAAAAAAAAAAAAAAGCCCTAGTCTGGACAGCTTCACAGGACAATTCTACCAAACATTGAGAGAAGAGCTCACACCAGTACTACTTAGACTATTTCATAGCATAGAAAAGGAAGAAATATGCCTGAATTCATTCTACAAAGCCAGCATAATCCTGATACCAAAGCGAAGCAAAGATGTCACACAAAAAAAGAAAATTACAGACCAATATCTCTCATGAATATCGATGCAAAATTTCTAGCCAAAAGAATTCA
Source organism: Trichechus manatus latirostris (assembly GCF_000243295.1). Lineage (NCBI taxonomy): Eukaryota > Metazoa > Chordata > Mammalia > Sirenia > Trichechidae > Trichechus > Trichechus manatus. The sequence continues at coordinate 1,949,378 of NW_004444138.1, read as the reverse complement.
GCATCATATCAAAATATAATGCACCACAAAGTGGGATTCATACCACGTATGCAAGGATGGTTCAACATTAGAAATTCAACCAATGTAATCCACCACATACCTAGAACAAAAGAAAAGGATCGCATGATCATCTCAGTCAACACGGAAAAGGCATGTGATAAAGTCCAACACCCATTCCTCATAAAAACTCTCAACAAAATAGGAATAGAAGGGAAATTGCTCAACATTATAAAGGACATCTATACAAAACAAACAACATCTTTCTCAAAGAAGAGAGGCTGAAAGCATTCCCCCTGAGAACAGGAACAAGACTAGGATGCCCTTTATCACCATTCCTATTTAACATTGTGCTGGAAGTCCTAGCTAGAGCAATAAGGCAAGAAAAAGAAACAAAAGGCATCCAAATTGGAAAGAAAGAGCTAAATCTATCCTAGTCACAGATGATATGATCCTACACATAGAGAGCCCAAAGATTCCACAAGAAAACTACTGCAACTAATGGGAAGATTCAACAGTTCAACACACAAAAATCAGTTGGACGATAAAGAACAACGATGAATCCACGAAACATCTCATAACATGGATGAATCTGGAAGGCATTATGCTGAGTTAAATCAGTTAGTCACAAAAGGACAAATATTGTATGAGACCACTATTACAAGAACTCAAGAAAAGGTTTAAACACAGAAGAAAACATTCTTTGATGGTTACGAGGGTGGGGAGGGAGGGAGAGGGGAATTCACTAACTAGATAGTAGACAAGAATCATCTTAAGTGAAGGGAAAGACAACACACAATACAGGGGAAGTCAGCACAACTGGACTAAACCGAAAGCTAAGAAGTTTTCTGAACAAAACCAAACACTTAGAGGAACAGTGCAGCAGGGGCAGAGGTCTAGGGACCATGGTTTCAGGGGACATCTAGGTCAATTGGCATAACAAAGTTTATTAAGAAAATGTTCTGCATCCCACTTTGGTGAGAGGCATCTGGGGTCTTAAAAGCTAGGGAATGGCCATCTAAGATGCATTCATTGGTCCCAACCCACCTGAAGCAAAGGAAAATGAAGAACACCAAAGACACAAGGAAAATATGAGCCCACGAGACAAAAGGGCCACATAAACCAGAGACACCATCAGCCTGAGACAAGAAGAACTAGATGGTTCCTGGCTACCACCAATGATCGCCCTGACAGGGAACACAACAGAGAGTCCCTGACAGAGCAGGAGAAAAGTGGGGTACAGAAGTCAAATTCTAGTAAAAAGATCAGACTTAATGGTCTGACTGAGACTGAAAGGACCACGAAGACATGGCCCCCAGGCTCTCTGTTAACCCAGAACTAAAACCATTCCTGAAGCCAACTCTTCAGACAAAGAATAAACTGGATTATAAGACATAAAATGATACTCATAAAGAGTGTGCTTCTTAGTTCAAGTAGATACACGAGACTAAACGGGCAGCTCCTGTCCAGAGTCAAAATGAGAAGGCAGAAAGGGATAGGAGCTGGTTGAATGGACATGGGAAATCCGGGGTGGAAAAGAAGAATGTGTGGTCATATTATAGGGATAGCAACTAGGGTCACATAATAATGTGTGTATAAATTTTTGTATGAGAAACTAACTTGAGCTATAAACTTTCACCTAAAGCACATAATAATAAAAAAAATCAGTTGGATTCCTATACACCATCAAAGAAGTCTTCAGAAAGAAAATCAGAAAAACAATACTGTGATGGTTAAAAACTGTGTCAACTCGGCTGGGTCATGATTCTCAGTGTTTATATGTGATCACTCCCATGATGGGATCTGCTGTAGGTAGACAATCAGTTGAAAGGGAGTTTCCTTGGGGGTATGGCTTTTTGCTCACTCTAGATCCTGCAGCTGCCTCCTGTTCTTCTGACCGCCAGTTCTTGGGACTTGAGCTATCAGCTTGTCTGCCAATCTTGGGACTCACTGATCTTCACAGCCTGTGAGCAGAGCCCTGCTTTCCAACCTGCCAGTCTTGGATTTGCTAGCCCCTGCAGCTACGTGACTCAGGAGAAGCCTCTATCCTAATTCACAGACTTGGGACTTTCCAGCCTCTACAATCAGGTGAGCTGTTTCTTTGATATAAATCTCTCTATATTTCTATTTATACACTTTACTGGTTTTGCTGCTCTAGAGAACCCAGCCTAAGACAAATATCATTTATAAGAGCCCCTAAAAAGATAAAATACTTAGGAACAAATCTAACCAGGGATATAAAAGACTACTCAAAGAAACTGCAAAACACTACTGCAAGAAACCAAAAGAGATCCATATAAATGGAAAAACATACCATGCTCATGGATAGGAAGACTCAACATTGTGAAGATGTCAATTCTACTCAAAGCGATCTACAGATATAATGTAATTCCAATCCAAAAAAAATACCAACAGTATTCTTTAACCAGATGGAAAAAGTAATCACCAACTTTATATGGAAAGGGAAGAGACCACAGATAAGTAAAGCATTACTGAAGAAAAAGAACAAAGTAGGAAGCCCCACATTACCTGATCTCAGAACCTACTATAGAGCCATGGTAGTCAAAACAGCCTGGTACTGGTACAACGACAAACACATAGACCTATGGAACAGAATCGAGAACCCAGACATAAATCCATCCACCTATGGTCAGTTGATCTTTGACAAAGGACCAAAGTCCATTAAATAGGGGAAAAGACAGTCTTTTTAACAAATAGTGCTGGCAAAATTGGATGTCCTTCTGTAAAAAAAATGAAACAAGATCCATACCTCACACCATACACAAAAACTAATGAAAATGGATCAAAGACCTAAATATAAAACCTAAAATGATAAAGATCATGGAACGAAAAAATAGGGACAACTTTAGGGGCCCTAATGGCATGAATACAATACAAACCAGAACTAACGATGCACAAACACCAGAAAAGAAACTAGATAACTGGGAGCTCCTAAAAATTAAACACTTACGCTCATCAAAAGACTTCATCAAAAGAGTAAAAAGAGAACCTACAGACTGGAAAAAAAATTTTGGCTACGACACATTCCACAAGAGTCTAATCTCTAAAATCTATAGACTACTTCAACATCTCAACAACAAAAAGACAAATAATCCAATTAAAAAATGGGCAAAGGATATGTACAGACACTTCACCAAAGAAGACATTCAGGTGGCTAACAGACACATGAGAAAATGCTCACAATTACTAGCCATTAGAGAAATTGTGATTTTTGTGAAAGTTTTTTTTTAATAATTAAAAAAATTAATACATGCACACATTGAAAAATTAAATGGCTCAAAAGAGCCTTCAATGAAAATTATTCTCCCTTCCATTTCAGAGCTGAGTCATGCCAGCTATCTTCCCCTGAAGCTGCTGGATTCATGGACATGGTTTCTGGGAAGTTCTACTGGGTAGGCCTGCCCCTAGTAGGGCCTCACCCCCAGAAGGGCCTGCCCTTGGTGTAAAGCTCTTACGTTGCTGTCTTCAAATTATTAATATTTGAACAAGAGGTCCTGCATTTTCATTTTTCACTGGGCCCCACAAATTATGTAGCCAGTCCTTCTCTCAAACAATGTTGACAATTTCTTGTTTGTCCTTCTAGAAATTTCCTACATATATTTACAATTGTATATCACTTAAAAAATGAGAGCGTACTAAAAAAAATGGAGTGTACCATAGACTTTGTTTTGTTCACTTAACTGCCATATCTTGGAGATCACTCCTTTTAATGGCTGCACCACGTTCCATTTTATGTGCCATAATTATTGAAGCATCCCCCTAGTGTGCAACATCCAGGTTGTTTTCAGTTCATCCTTATAAACAATGCTGCAGGAAAAAAATTTATACATATTCATCTTTGCATCCAACTGCAAGTCTGTATATATGTGGGATAAACTCCTAGATGTGTGAGTTAAGGTATATACATGCATAATGCATTTTGATTGTTGTTGATGTTGTTAATGGCCGCTGAGTTGGCTCTGACTCATGGTGACCTTACGTATAACAGAATGAAATGTTGCCTAGCGATGTGCCATCTTCATGATCCTTGGTATGTCTGAGCTCATTGTTGTGTCTATTGTGTTAATCCATCTCATTGAGGGTTTCCCTCGTTTTCGCTGACCCTCTACTTTACCAAGCATGATGCTGTTTTCTAGCGATTGGTCTTTCCTGATAACAATGTCCAAAGCAAACAAGCTGAAATCTCGACATCCTCTCTTCTAAGGACCATTCTGGTTGTATCTCTTCTAATATTGATTCATTTGCTTTTCTGGCAGTTCACAGTATATTCAATATTCTTTGCCTACACCATATTTCGAATGCATCAATTCTTCTTCTGTCTTCCTTTTTCACTATCCAGCTTTCAAATGTATATGAGGCAATTTAAAAAACCATGGCTTGGATCAGGTACATCTTAGTCATCAAAGTGACATTTTTGCTTTTTAAAACTTTGGAGAGGTCTTCTGCAGCAGATTTGCCCAATGTAACACGTCATTTGATTTCTTGACTAATACTTCCATGGATGTTGATTGTTAATACAAGTAGAATGAAATCATTGACAACTTCAATTTTTTCTCCGTTTATCATGATGTTGTTTATCAGTCCAGCTGTGAGGATTTTGGTTTTCTTTATGTGAGGTATAATCCATACTGAAGGCTGTAGTCTTTGGCCTTCATCAGTAAGTGCTTCAAGTCATCTTCATTTTTAGCATGCAAGGTTGTGTCACCTGCATATCAAAGGTTGTTAAATTAGTCCTCCTTCAAACCCGATGCCATTTTCTTCTTCATATAGTCCAGCTTCACAGATTATTTGTTTAGCATGCAGTTGGACAAGGTGAAAGGATACAACCCTACTGCACACCTTTTCCAATTTTAAATAACCCAGTATCCCCTCCTTCTGTTCGAATGACTGCCTCATGAACTTCTAATGAGGTTGCACCAATCTAGTTTGAGAGTGGCTAGTTCCCTGTGGCTTAGATAACATTGTGCCTATCAAATGTTTGGATCTTTGCCAACCTCTTAAATGAAAATTGGATTCTCACTGCTTTGACTTGGATTTCTTCATTTATGGGTGAGGTTGAACATCTTATGTTTATAAGCTATGTAAATTTTTTTCTGTGACTTGCCTATATATATATATATCTCCTTTGTCGTTTTTCTGTTGGGTTAATGTTTATTGGTTTGTAAGAGTCTTTACATATGAAGCAAAGGAGCCCTTCAGCTACCACCGATGGTGCAAATATGTTTTCCAAGTTTCTTATTTATCATTTGACTTTAAAAATATATTTATTTTATTTTTGGTGAAAATATACACAGCAGATCATATACCAATCAACAATTTATACATGTACAGCTCCATAACATTGGTTACATTCTTCATGCTGTGTCACCATTCTCTTTATCTCTCCCTATATTGTTTCACCACCACCCCCATGACTTAGATTCACTACCCCATAAACTACTCATTTATGCTTTAGAGTTACTGTTGTCAGTTGGATCTGATATAGATGGTTCTTTAAAAGAGTGCAGTGCTCAAGGTGAACATTCTTTACTATTGCAGCTAAACTGTTGCTTAGTTTGAAAATGACTTCAGAGGACAGTTTTGGTTCAAGGTTCAAAAATTGTCTCAGGGCAACAGATTTGGAGGTTTCTCCAGCCTCAATGGGTCCAGTAAGTTTGGATTCTATAAGAAAGTTAAAATTCTGTTCTACATTTTTCCGCTTTTGATCAAGGACTCTTCTATTTAGTCCTTAATCAAAACGTTCATTAATGGTAGCTGGTCATCATGCAGTTCTTCTGGTCTCATGGCAAAGGAGATAGTACTTCATGGAGGCAACATGACCTGCAGTTCAGTTCCTTCTCTGATGCCTAGGTCTCCTTTCTCTACTGTTCTGGGTGAACAGAGATCAATTGATGGCTGCACGAAAGCTTTTAAGACCCCAAGCACTACTCACTGAAAACTAGGGTGTAGAACAGAAACTCTAAAAGTGTTAGGCCAATTGGCCGGACAGTCGCACAAAGCCATGATCCTAAGCTTTGAACCAAGAGAACTAATCTCATAAGTGTTTAGTTGTATCTAAATAGTTTAAGCAACTGCATTCTCTCATTTATTTTTTTATTTGTTTGTTTCTTTAGGTTGCTGTTGTTGTCATAAATTAGATATAACACAACATTTGACGTTTTGCCCTTTTTCTGGTATACAATTTAGTGATATCAGTTACATTAGTCAAGTTTGTTACCATTACTCTTAATCCATGCCAATTTTCCCATCACCATAGACATAAAAAGCAAAGATGTCACTTTAATGACTAAGATGCACCTGACCCAAGCCATTGTCTTTTTAATCGCCTCATATGCATGCAAAAGCTGAACAATGAATAACGAAGACTGAAGAATTGATGCCTTTGAATTATGATGTTGGCAAAGAATACTGAATATACCAAGGACTGCCAGAAGAATGAACAAATCTGTCTTGGAAGAAGTACAGCCAGAATGTTCCTTAGAAGCAAGGATGGCGAGACTTCGTCTCACATACTTTGGACATGGTATAAGGAGGGACCAGTCCCTGAGGAAGGACATCATGCTTGGTAAAGTAGAGGGTCAGTGAAAAATAGGAAAACCTTGAACAAGACGAATTGACACAGTGGCTGCAACAATGAGCTCAAGCGTAACGATTATGAGGATGACGCAGGACCAGGCAGTGTTTCATTCTGTTGTACATAGGGTCGCTATGAGTCAGAACCACTCGACGGCACCCAACAACAACAACAACACAGACATAAACTCACTACTTTCCAGAGAATGATTCCCTCTCTCCCTCCCTCCTCCCACTCCAGGTAACCACTAATAACCATTGGTCTCTATATATTTACCTATTCTTGTCATTTCAAATAAGTGAGGTCATATGGTATTTGTCTTTTTGTGATTGACTTATTTCACTCAGCATAATGTCTTCGAGGTTCATCCATGTTGTAGCATACATTAGGATTTCATTTGTCTGAGTAGTATTCTACCGTATGTACGTACCACATTTTGTTTACTCATTCTTCCATTGCTGGGCAATTATGTCGTTTCTACTTTTTGATATTGTGAATAATGCTGTTATGAACATAGGTATACATATATCTGTTTGTGTTGCTATTTTTTAGGTCCCAAGGGTATATACCTAAGAGTGGAATTGTTGGGTCACATTGTATTTCTATTTTTAATTTTCTGAGGAACTTCCATACTCTTTTCCACAACAGTTGTACCAGCAATGGATAATGATTCCTATCTCTTCACATCCTCACCAACATTTGTTATTTTCTGGTTTTTTTTATCATTGCCATTCTAATAGGGGTGAGGTGTTATCTCATTGCAGTTTTGATTTGCATCTCTAATGGTTAATGACGCTGAGCATCTTGTTATGTTTGTTGGCCACTTAGATACCCTCTTTGGTGAAGTGTCTGTTCATGTCCTTTGTCAATTTTTTGAGTGAGTTATTGGTCTTTTTATCATTAAATTGTAGCAGTTTTATATATATTTTGGATATTAGACCCTTATTGGGTATATGGTTCCCAAAGATATTTTTCCCAGTCCGTAGGCTGTCTTTTTACTCCTTTGATAAAGTCCTTTGATGAACTTAAGTATTTAATTTTTATGAGGTCCCAATTATCTATTTTGTCTTCTGTTGCTCTGGAATTTGTTGTTGTACTTGATAATTTATCATTAAAAATATCTAGGTCCCAAAGCTTTGCCTCTATACATTCTTCCAAGAACTTTATGGTTTTAGATTTAACATTTAGGTCCTTGATCCATTTTAAATTAGTTTTTGTTTAAGGTGTGAGGTATGGATCGTGCTTCATTTTTTTTGCATGTGGAAATCTGATTTTCCAGCACCATTTGAAGAGATTGTTCCTTCCCCATTGAATTGACTTAGCACGCTTGTCGAAAATCTGTTCACCATAGATGTATGGTTTTATTTCTGGGCACTCAATTCTATTCCATTGATCTATGTGTCTATCATTACACCAGTACTAGGCTGTTTTAATTACTGAAGCTGAACAGTATGTTTTGAAATTGGGAAGTGTGAGGCCTCCGTTCTTCTTCTTCAAAATTGCTTTGGCTATTTGTTGCCTCCTGTCTTTCCGTATAAAGTTGAGAACTAGTTTTTCCATTTGTCGTTTGACTGTAAGTGATTTTTTTTTTTTTTTTTTTTGGCAATGTAGAACTTTAAAATTTTTTGTGAAGACAAATTTATTAATCTTTTTGCTTTATAGCCCCTGGGCTTCGATTGTTCTTTACAAAAGTTTTCTGCACTCTAAGATTATTAAGAGAATCATCTCATGTTCTCTTCTAATACTTTTCCAGTCAAAATAGGATTTTAAATTTCTTACTTTTGCTTATTTTAAACATCTTTTTTTAGTTAAGGCTAGTGACAGCAGAAACAATAGTGAAGTGTACAGTTTTCAACCTATGTTGACTCTTAGGATGAAAGTTCCACATTTATTTTTTGCTATAAAGACAAAACCTCTTAGGTATCTCTTATTCCATTTTGTTGTAATCAAGAAAGTTTCGTTTTACCAGACTTACTGACCTGACAGAGACTGGAGAAACCCCAAGAGTGTGGCCTCCGGACACCCTTTTAGCTCAGTAATGAAGTCATTCCTGCGGTTCGCCATTCGGCCAAAGATTAGACAGCCCCATAAAACAAAACAAGACTAATGGGGTACAACAGTCCAGGGACAAGGACTAGAAGGCAGGAGGGGACAGGAAAGCTGGTAATAGGGAACCCAAGGATGAGAAGGGACAGTGTTGTCATGTTATGGGGTTGTTAACCACTGTCATAAAACCATATCTGTACTAACTATTTAATGAGAAATTATTTGTTCTGTAAACCTTCATCTAAAGTACAACAATAAATAAATAATCAAGCAAAAAAAGAAAATAGTTTTGTTTTTAATTGGGGGAAGGCAGGAGGGGACAAGAAAAGGGTTTCCACATAATGACTTCTATTTTTAAGATATATTTTCTGATAAACGAATATGAATTTAAAGAGATGAGTATTCAAGTTATTTTATGATTAATTGTGTCCTGGTGCTTTACATTTCTGCCTTTAGAGAGGTAGTAGTAACTTATGTAGCTAGCAACTTGGCTAGGGTTGCTTTTCTGCATTCTGTAGATGTTCTTAACAAGCATGCATTCATGAAGCAGAGGGCTTTGTTTCCAGAAAGTAAGTAAAAATGCCTATCGTGTTTTTATGCAAATAACGCACATCTTCTACGTTTGTTTGCCAACAGCACCCTCTCCCTGAGAGGTATTTTCATAAGCACCACTATGCCAATTTTTATTTTACATGTTGCTGTAAAAAAAAATTAGCATACTGTGCTTATGAAAATACCTCGCAGGGGAGAGGGCACAGTTGGCAAACAAACATAGAAGGAGTGCATTATTTGCATAAAAATACAGTATTTGTACTGTAAACTCAGATTTTTAAAGAAGACTGAAAGGTTCTGAAGGATATGTCAGATTTGTTGTTATTAGCTGCCGTTGATTCAGCCCCCAACTCATGATGACCACATGCATAATGGAATGAAATGTTGCCTGGTCCTGTACCATCCCCATGATCGGTTGCAGAGCTGACCATTGTGATCCATAGTATTTTCATTGGCTGAGTTTTGGAAGAAGATCGCCAGGCCTTTCTTCCTATCTGTCTGAATTTAGAAACTCCACTGAAATTTGTTCAGCATTATAGTAACACACAAGCCTCCAGTGACGGGTGGTGGTGTGCATGAGTTGCATTGGCCGGGAACTGAACTTTGGTCTCCTGCTTGGAAGGAGAGAATTCTATCCAGACAGATACTCAATGTGTCTTTCTGTAAGATTACAATGTGTACTGTAAGAATTGAAGTCATCTAACTGATTTCTTAGGATTCTCGAATAGTCACCCTATGTCGTCTGATTAGGGCAGCAGTTGGAAGGGAACCTGAGGGACAAGCAATAGACTTCTCTCCACCAGGGCACTGAGCGGATTGGATGTCAAGGATAGTCCTGCATATCATGGTGTTCCTGCCAGTCTGAACCCCTACTGCTCTCTGCAGAACAGATAAAGATATTCTCCTAACAGCAGAGCACACAACCTTTAGGCAGAGAAAGGAGACACCAGATGGAAAGCCAGAAATCATAGAGGCCAGGTTACCCTCCTGGCAGCAGAAATACTAACTGTAAGTAGCAGACATGTCTGTGGATGACAAGCTGGAATCTGCATCCTAGCCCAGATGAGGGCTGGGGTGCTTGCCTGGGACCATGTAGTCTGAGCCTGAACACAACCAAAGGGTACCCTGCCCTTCGGTGCCCATCCTACAGAGAGGCAGTGCTACAAATTAAATTGTGTCCCCCAAAAATATGTGTTGGAATTCTAACCCCTGTACCCGTGGATGTAATCCCATTTCGGAATAGGACTTTCTTTGTTATATTAATGAGACCATATCAGTGTAGAGTGTGCCTTAAGCAAATCATCTTTGAGACATAAAAAGAGCAGATTAGGCACAGAGAAGGAAGCACAAAAGAAGGTAAAGATATGCCACATGAAGATTGCCAAGGAACCGAGGAACAGAAGCTGAAAAGAGACGAGGACCTTCCCCCAGAGCCAATGGAGAGAGAAAGCCTTC
>NW_004444138.1:1907113-1938633 GCF_000243295.1 Trichechus manatus latirostris | reverse complement strand
TAAGTGTTTTTTTTTTTTTTTTTTTTTGGCAATGTAGAACTTTAAAATTTTTTGTGAAGACAAATTTATTAATCTTTTTGCTTTATAGCCCCTGGGCTTCGATTGTTCTTTACAAAAGTTTTCTGCACTCTAAGATTATTAAGAGAATCATCTCATGTTCTCTTCTAATACTTTTCCAGTCAAAATAGGATTTTAAATTTCTTACTTTTGCTTATTTTAAACATCTTTTTTTAGTTAAGGCTAGTGACAGCAGAAACAATAGTGAAGTGTACAGTTTTCAACCTATGTTGACTCTTAGGATGAAAGTTCCACATTTATTTTTTGCTATAAAGACAAAACCTCTTAGGTATCTCTTATTCCATTTTGTTGTAATCAAGAAAGTTTCGTTTTACCAGACTTACTGACCTGACAGAGACTGGAGAAACCCCAAGAGTGTGGCCTCCGGACACCCTTTTAGCTCAGTAATGAAGTCATTCCTGCGGTTCGCCATTCGGCCAAAGATTAGACAGCCCCATAAAACAAAACAAGACTAATGGGGTACAACAGTCCAGGGACAAGGACTAGAAGGCAGGAGGGGACAGGAAAGCTGGTAATAGGGAACCCAAGGATGAGAAGGGACAGTGTTGTCATGTTATGGGGTTGTTAACCACTGTCATAAAACCATATCTGTACTAACTATTTAATGAGAAATTATTTGTTCTGTAAACCTTCATCTAAAGTACAACAATAAATAAATAATCAAGCAAAAAAAGAAAATAGTTTTGTTTTTAATTGGGGGAAGGCAGGAGGGGACAAGAAAAGGGTTTCCACATAATGACTTCTATTTTTAAGATATATTTTCTGATAAACGAATATGAATTTAAAGAGATGAGTATTCAAGTTATTTTATGATTAATTGTGTCCTGGTGCTTTACATTTCTGCCTTTAGAGAGGTAGTAGTAACTTATGTAGCTAGCAACTTGGCTAGGGTTGCTTTTCTGCATTCTGTAGATGTTCTTAACAAGCATGCATTCATGAAGCAGAGGGCTTTGTTTCCAGAAAGTAAGTAAAAATGCCTATCGTGTTTTTATGCAAATAACGCACATCTTCTACGTTTGTTTGCCAACAGCACCCTCTCCCTGAGAGGTATTTTCATAAGCACCACTATGCCAATTTTTATTTTACATGTTGCTGTAAAAAAAAATTAGCATACTGTGCTTATGAAAATACCTCGCAGGGGAGAGGGCACAGTTGGCAAACAAACATAGAAGGAGTGCATTATTTGCATAAAAATACAGTATTTGTACTGTAAACTCAGATTTTTAAAGAAGACTGAAAGGTTCTGAAGGATATGTCAGATTTGTTGTTATTAGCTGCCGTTGATTCAGCCCCCAACTCATGATGACCACATGCATAATGGAATGAAATGTTGCCTGGTCCTGTACCATCCCCATGATCGGTTGCAGAGCTGACCATTGTGATCCATAGTATTTTCATTGGCTGAGTTTTGGAAGAAGATCGCCAGGCCTTTCTTCCTATCTGTCTGAATTTAGAAACTCCACTGAAATTTGTTCAGCATTATAGTAACACACAAGCCTCCAGTGACGGGTGGTGGTGTGCATGAGTTGCATTGGCCGGGAACTGAACTTTGGTCTCCTGCTTGGAAGGAGAGAATTCTATCCAGACAGATACTCAATGTGTCTTTCTGTAAGATTACAATGTGTACTGTAAGAATTGAAGTCATCTAACTGATTTCTTAGGATTCTCGAATAGTCACCCTATGTCGTCTGATTAGGGCAGCAGTTGGAAGGGAACCTGAGGGACAAGCAATAGACTTCTCTCCACCAGGGCACTGAGCGGATTGGATGTCAAGGATAGTCCTGCATATCATGGTGTTCCTGCCAGTCTGAACCCCTACTGCTCTCTGCAGAACAGATAAAGATATTCTCCTAACAGCAGAGCACACAACCTTTAGGCAGAGAAAGGAGACACCAGATGGAAAGCCAGAAATCATAGAGGCCAGGTTACCCTCCTGGCAGCAGAAATACTAACTGTAAGTAGCAGACATGTCTGTGGATGACAAGCTGGAATCTGCATCCTAGCCCAGATGAGGGCTGGGGTGCTTGCCTGGGACCATGTAGTCTGAGCCTGAACACAACCAAAGGGTACCCTGCCCTTCGGTGCCCATCCTACAGAGAGGCAGTGCTACAAATTAAATTGTGTCCCCCAAAAATATGTGTTGGAATTCTAACCCCTGTACCCGTGGATGTAATCCCATTTCGGAATAGGACTTTCTTTGTTATATTAATGAGACCATATCAGTGTAGAGTGTGCCTTAAGCAAATCATCTTTGAGACATAAAAAGAGCAGATTAGGCACAGAGAAGGAAGCACAAAAGAAGGTAAAGATATGCCACATGAAGATTGCCAAGGAACCGAGGAACAGAAGCTGAAAAGAGACGAGGACCTTCCCCCAGAGCCAATGGAGAGAGAAAGCCTTCTCCTAGAGCCAGTATCCTGAATTCAGACTTCTAGACTCCAGAACTGTGAGAAAATAAATTTCTGTTTGTTAAAGCCACCAACCTGTGGTATTTCTGTTATAGCAGCACTAATAAATTAAGACAGGTAGGTATTTCTGAAGTACACAGGGCTAGAAGGGAGGATAGGAAAGCAAGCACGACTAGGGCGGATGGAGGGTTTTCTTAACACATTGATGTTGTTGTTGTTGTTAGGTGCCATCGAATTGGTTCCGACTCATAGCGACCTTATGCACAACAGAACGAAACACTACCCAGTCCTAAGCCATCCCCACAATCGTTGTTATGCTTGAGCCCATTGTTGCAGCCACTGTGTTAATCCATCTCGATGAGAGTCTTCCTCTTCTTCACTGACCCTCTACTTTACCAAGCATGATGTCCTTCTCCAGGGACTGGTCCCTCCTGATAACTTGTCTAAAGTATGTGAGATGAAGTCTCGCCATCCATGCTTCCTGGAGAATTCTGGCTGTACTTCTTCCAAGACAGATTTGTTCATTCTTCTGGCAGTCCATGGTATATTCAATATTCTTGTCAACACCATAAGTCAAAGGCATCAATTCTTCAGTCTTCCATATTCATTGGCCAGTTTCTTCATACATATGAGGTGACTGAAATTGCAATTGCTTGGGTCAGGTGCACCTTACTCCTCAAGTGACATCTTTGCTTTTTAACACTTTAAAGAGGTCTATGATTGTTAGGGTTGTGTGTTACCTTGGCTGGGCCACGACTCTCAGTGGTTTGGCAGTTACGATGTAGTTTGGCAGTCGTATAATGATGTGATCACCTCCATGATGAGATTTGATATAATGTGATCACCTCCACGATAGGATCTGCTGTGAGTAGCCAATCAGTGGAAAGGGAGTTTCCTTTGGGGTGTGGCCTGCATCCAATATAAGTGGACTTTCTGGCGAGGCTCATGGGTTTTTGCTTACTCTGAATCCTGCAGCTGGCTCCTATTCATCTGACCTCCACATGGGACTTGAGCTAGCAGCTTACCTGCAGTCTTGCCTGTTGATCTTTGGATTCATCAGTCTTTGCAGTCTGTGAGCCAGAGCCCTGCTGTCTGACTTGATGATCATGGGTTCACTAGCCCCTGCAGCTACATGAATCAGGAGAAGCTCCAACCTGATCCACGGACTTGGGACATTCCTATCTCTAAAACCACATGAGCCATTTCCTTTATATAAATCTGTATCTTTAAATATATATTTATTTATAAGATTTACTGGCTTTGCATCTTTAGAGAACCCAGCCTAAGACATTTGGTACTGGGAGCAGTTCTAGAGAAACAAAATTGTAACTGAGTTTTCTAAATTGTTTCTCAAGTCTGGTTAGTCTTAAAGATGTTGATGACTCTGCTTCCAGTAGTAAAGAGGGTACTGCTAATCCATGGCATGAAGTGGCAATAGAAATATGCAAAATATCACCACCAATAAATCAGGTATTGGTGAAAGGCAAATAGAAAGGTATTGGGTGATGGCATGTTTGATATCTTTCTGCAATTTCTTCATAATGAGAAGTATAGGGAAGCTAGTTGGTTGGTCCTACTTTCGCTAGGCAAAGTGGTGAAAGACAGATATGAGCTCAGGGCTGCAGAGTCAAAGCTCAAGTCCCCCATAAACGACCTCAAAGCTTCCACTTGCACCTTGAAAGAAAACCTTATTTCTTGTAGTAACAGAGCTGATATTACTGAAAACCAAACCCAGAGTCTTATTGTAACAGTGACTGAATTACAGCACCAACTGAACTCCCAACCTCAAGTGGTGTCTGATGTTAAAGCGAGAGCATTGATTGGGAAGAAATGGGATCCTGAAACTTGGAATGGGGACATATGGGCAGATAATCAGGAGGCTGGGGGCACTGAGCCCCTAAATTCTGTTAAATGACTCCTCCCAACAGAACCAGCCTTCTCACTCCCATCCGATGAGATTATTCCATTTTTGTCTGCTAAGCCACTCTCTCCAGTAAAACCATTAGCTCCTCCACCCCCATCTGATGAGATTAACTCAGCTGTGTCTGAAGAGCCTTTGAATCATTGCCTGGGGCATCACCAAAGGTGGATGCCTTAAAAGACAATGCTGAATGTTCTCAAAATACATTCCCACCACCCACTTTGGCTTCTACATCTATAACTAGACTTAAGTCCCAGTGATTCTCAAAGGGTGAAGTACAAAGTGTGAACCAGGAGGAGGTACACTACACTCCAGAAGAACTGCTTGACTTTTCTAATATGTACAAACAGAAACTTGAGGAATATGTGTGGGAATGGCTATAAAGGGTGTGGAATAATGGTGCAAGAAACATAATGATGGGTCAGTCTGAGTTTATTGATACGGGTTCACTAAGCACAGATTCTTCATTTAATGTTTCAGCTGGAGAGGTCAGGAAAGGATCTAATAGTTTATTTGGTTGGGTTGCCAAAGCATGGATTATGAGGTGGTCTACATTAAATCAAGTTGAAGTACCAGAGCCGCCTTGGTATACTGTAGAAGAAGGTATCCAAAGGCTTAGGGAAATTGGCATGTTAAAGCGGATTTATCAGGTTAGACCCACAGACCCACACATGCAGTGCCTAGAGGACACACGTTTTACCACAATGGTGAGGAACAAATTTGTGAAGGGAGCTCCAGCATCCTTGAAGACTGCTGTGATTGCTATTTTATATAAGTCTGATTTGACAGGGGGAACTGCCCTAACTGAATTAAGACACTTAACTAAAATGAGGCTGACTGGACCCCATGGCGGTAGGGGCCAAGTGGCGGCACTCAATCAACAAAGACAAGGTGGAGGTAGTTACCGTAATGGACAGCAGAGTCAAAGAGTAATCAGAATAATCTAGACTCATATGGACTTATGGCATTGGCTATTTAGTCATAGTGTCCCTAGGAGTGAAACAGATAGGAAATCTACTAAATATTTAGTTGATCTGTACAAGCAAAAGAATTCTACGTCAAATGAACAGCAGTTTAACTCAAATCACCAGAATAGAGAGTCACGGCCCCTCAGTCAATTCCTAGACTTGAGCGAGTTTAAAGATCCACAACCTCTTGAATGAATGGGAGGCCAGGTCCCCATGAGGAAGGACTTTACTACACTGCAAAAAATTTATACTGTTAATCTTTTTCCCAGCCTTCCCCAAAGAGATCTACAGCCTTTTACCAGAATGACTGTTCACTGGGGAAAAGGAAATAATCAGAATTTTTGGAGATTACTGGATACTGGCTCTAAACTATCACTAATTCCCAGGGACCCAAAATGTCACTGTGGCCTACCAGTCAGAATGGGGACATATGGAGGTCAGGTTATTAACAAAGCCTTAGCTCATGTCCATCTCACAGTAGGTCCGGTGGGTTCCCAAAGCCATTCTGTAGTGATTTCCCCAGTTCCAGAATGCATAATTGGAATGGACATAGTCTGCAACTGGAAGAACCCTCACACAGATCCCTGACAAATGGAGTAAGGGTTATTACAGCAGGAAAAGCCAAGTGGAAGCCATTAGAACTGTGCCTACCTAGGAAAAGAGTAAACCAAAAACACTCCCGCATTCCTGGAGGGACTGCGGAGATTACTGCCACCATCAAGGACTTGAAGGATGCTACAAGGGCGGTGATTCCCACCGCATCCCCATTCAACTCGCCTATTTGGCCTATGCAAATAACAGTTGGATCTTGGAGAATGACAGTGGATTACTGAAAATATAACCAGGTGGTGACTCCAATTGCAGCTGCTGTTCCACATGTAGTTTCATTGCTTGAGAAAATTAACACACCTCCTGGTACCTGGTATGCAGCTATTGATCTGGCTAATGCCTTTTCTCCATACCTGTTTCAAAGGACCACCAGAAGCAGTTTGCCTTCAGCAGGCAAGGCCAACAATTGACCTTCAGTGTCCTACCGCAGAGCTATATCAACTCTCTAGTCCTATGTCATAATTTAGTATGTAGGGACCTTGATCGTCTTTCTCTTCCACAAGATGTCACACTGGTCCATTACATTGATGACATTATGCTGATTGGACCTAGTAAGGAAGAAATGTCAATGAAGGTGGGCATGATTGCCATAATGGACAGTGGAGTCAAAGTAGTAAACAGAATACTCTGACTCGTATGGACTTATGGCTTTGGCTACTTAGTCATGATGTCCCTAGCAGTGAAACAGATGGGAAATTAACTAAATATGTACTTGATCTGTACAAGTGGAGAATTCTAAGTCAAGTGAATAGAAACTCAAATCACCAGAATACTCACAGCCCCTCAGTCAATTTCCAGATTTGAGCCAATTAACAAACCCATAACCCTTTCAATGAAGGGGAAGCCGGGTCCACTTGAGGCGGGACCCCACTACTCTGCCAAAAATTTATACTGTTGAACTTCCTTCCAGCCATCCCCAAAGGGATCTACAGCCTTTTACGAGAGTGACCGTTCAGTGGGGAAAAAGAAATACTCAGACTTTCGGGGATTACTTGATACTAGCTCTTAACTGACACTAATTCCATGACTAGTTCAATGACTCTGGACTTACTGGTAAAACATTTGCATGCTAGAGGGTGGGAAATTAATCCGGCAAAAATTCAGGCACCTTTCACCACAGTGAAATGTCTAGGGGTCCAGTGCTGTGGGGCATGTGCAGATATTCCTTCTAAAAGGAAGGATAAGTTATTGTATCTGGTCTTCCCACAACTAAAAAGAAGGTACAACACCTAGTGGGCCTCTTTGGATTTTGGAGGCAACATATCCCTCATCTAGGTGTGCTACTCTGGCCTATTTATCAAGTGACTCAGCTGCTTGTTTTGAGTGAGGCCAAGACCAAGAGAAGGCTCTGCAACAGGTGCAGGCTGCCGTGCAAGCCACTCTGCCACTTGGGCCATATAATCCAGCTAATCCAACAGTGCTTGAAGTGTCAGTGGCAGATAGAGATGCTGTTTGGAGTCTTTAGTGGGCCCCTATTGGTGAATCACAGCGCAGGCCATTAGGATTTTGGAGCAAAGCCCCGCCATTCTCTGCAGATAACCACTCTCCTTTTGAGAAACAGCTTTTGGCTTTTCACTGGGCCTTAGTAGAGACTGAACACTTAACCACAGGACACAAAGTCACCATGCAGCCTGAGATGCCCATCATTAACTGGGCGTTGTCTGACCCACAGAGCCATAAAGTTGGACCTGCACACCAGCACTCCATCATTAAATGGAAGTGGTATATACGAGATCGGGCCTGAGCAGGACCTGAAGGCACCAGTAAGCTGTATGAGGAAGTGGCCCAAATGCCCCATGGTCTCCACTCCTGTCACATTACCTTCCATTTCTCAGTCTTCACTTATGGCCTCATGGGGAGTTTCTTACGATCAGTTGCCTGAAGAGGAGAAAACTCATGCTTGGTTTACAGGTGGTTCCCCACGATATGCAGGCACCAGTCAGAAGTGGACAGCAGCAGCACTACAGCCCCTTTCTGGAACTTCCCTGAAGGATAGTGGTGACGGAAATCCTCCCAATGGGCAGAACTTCGAACAGTGCACCTGGGTTGTTCACTTTACTTGGAAGGAGAATATGTGCAATTGTATACTGATTCATTGGCTGTGGCCAATGTTTTGGCTGGGTGGTCAGGGACTTGACAGGAACATGACTGGAAAACTGGAGACAAGGAGATATGGGGAAGAGGTATGTAGATAGACTTCTCTGAATGGGCCAAAGAAATGAAGATATTTGTGTCTCATGTGAATGCTCACCAAAGGATGACCTCAGCAGAGGAAGACTTTAACAATCCAGTGGACAGGATGATGTGTTCTGTGGAAACCAGTCATCCTCTTACCCCAGCCACTCTCTTCATTGCCCAATGGGCTAATGAACAAAATGGCCACGGTGGTAGGGTTGAAGGTTATGCATGGACTCAGCAACATGGACTTCCACTCACCAAGGCCGACTTGGCTACAGCCACAGCTGAGTATCCAATCTACCAGGAGCAGAGACCAACACTGGGTTCCCAATATGGAATCATTCCTCAAGGTGATCAGCCAGCAACCTGGTGGCAGGTTGATAACACTGGACCACATCCATCATGGAACAAGTAGTGTTTTGTTCTTACTGGAAGAGACCCTTACTCTGGATACGGATTTGCCTACCCTGCACGCAATACTTCTGCCAAATCTACCATCTGTGGACTCACAGAATGCTTATCCACCGTGATGATATCCCACACAGCACTGACTCGGATCAAGGGACTCACTTCACAGCAAATGAAGTGTGGCAGTGGGCCCATGCTCATGGAATTCACTTGTCTTACCAGGTTCCCCATCATCCTGAAGAGTTGGCTTGACAGAACAATGGACTGACCTACTAAAGACACAATTATGGAGCCAGCTAGGTGGCAATACCTTGCAGAGTTAGGGCAATGGTATCCAGGAGGCTGTATGTGCTCTAAACCAGTGTCCAATATATGGTGCTGTTTCTCCCACAGCCAGAATTCATGGGTACAGGAATCAAGGGATGGAAATGGGAGTGGCCCCACCCACTATTACCCCTAATGATCCACTTGCAAAATTTTTGCTTCCTGTCTTCACAACCCTATGCTATGTGAGTCTAGCAGTCTTAGTTCCAAAGGGAGGAATTCGCCCACCAGGAGACACAACACTGACTCCATTGAACTTGAAGTGAAGAATGCCACTCGGCCACTTTGAGCTCCTCATGCCTCTGGATCAACAGGCAAAGAAGGGAGTTACCATATTGGCTGGTGAGATTGATCCTGATTACCAAAAGGAAATGAGATTCATACTATATAATGGAGGTAAAGAAGAGTATGTCTGGAATACAGGAGATCCCTCAGGGCGACTCTTAGTACTACATGCCCTGTGATTAAAATCAATGGAAGACTACTTCAACCCAATTCCAACATGACTGCTAATGGCCCAGACCCTTCAGGAATAAAGGTTTGTGTCATCTCACTAGGCAAAGAACCATGACCAGCTGAGGTGCTTGCTAAGGGTAAAGGGAATACTGAATGTGTGGTGGAAGAAGGTGGTTCTAAATACCAGCTATGACCATATGACCAGTTGCAGAAACAAGGACTGTAATTGTTATGAATATTTCTTCCTTGTATGTGTGCATCAAATATTTTTGTTTTCCTCACTTATAAAATATAAGACGTAAACATGGCTAGCATGTTTTCAGTTGTAAACGTGTTACTTGTATCATGTTAGGCACAAGTATAACCTTATAATTGTCTTTACTTAGAGATCATGTATGGTTTAGGGAGATGCATATGGGTGTCAAGTTGACAAAGGGTGGACTGTGATGGTTAACATTGTGTGTAGACTTCACTAGGCCATGATTCTCAGTGGTTTGGTAGTTATGATGTAGTTTGGCAGCTATGTAATGATATAATCACCTCCTAATAAGATCTGATATAATGTAATCACCTCCATAATGAGATCTGCTATAAGAAGACAATCAGTTGAAACCGAGTTTTCTTGGGGGTGTGGCCTGCATCCAATATATGTGGACTTCCTGGCAAAGCTTCACTGATTTCTGCTCACTCTGAATCCTGCATCTGACCTCTGGTTCTTGGGACTTGATCTAGCAGCTTACCTGCCAATCTTGGGATTCATCAGCCTCTGTGCCTGTGAGCCATAGGCCTGTCGTCTGACCTGCCCAACTTGGGTACATCAGCCCTGCAGCAACATGAGTCAGGAGAAGCCTCCAGCCTGACCTATGGACGGGGACTTTCCAGCCTCTACAATCCTATGAGCCATTTCCTTGATATAAATAAATACAGACCAAAAGAAATCCGTTGTCATCGAGTCAATTCTGACTCATAGTGACAGTATAAGATGGAGTAGAATTGCCCCATAGGGTTTCCAAGGAGCAGTTGGTGAATTCCAACTGCCGACCTTTTGGTTAGCAGCCGAGCTCTTAACCACTGCACCCCCAGGGCTCCATAAATAACTATGAAATATGTATATATACATAAGCTGCACTAGTTTTGCTTCTCTAGAAAACTCAGCTGAAGACAGTCGTCGTTTATGTTGTTGAAAAAAGTTATTTGTGTTTGTCTTGCAAAATTCTATCATGCAATATCTGGCATTGTTTCTATCACCAAGGCCATATTTTCCAACTACTGATCCTTCTTCTTTGTTTCCAACTTTTGCATTCCGATCGCCAGTAATTATCAATGCATTTTTATTGCATATTTGATCAATTTCAGACTGCAAAAGTTGGTAAAAATCTTCAATTTCTTCATCTTTGGCCTTAGTGGTTGATGCGTAAATTCGAATAATAGTCATATTAACTGGTCTTCCTTGCAGGTGTATGGATGTTATCCTATCATTGACAGTGTTGTACTTCAGGGTAGACCTTGCAATGTTCTTTTTGACGATGAATGCAATGTCATTACTCTTCAATTTGACACTCCCAGCATAGTAGACCAAATGATTGTTAGATTCAAAATAGTCAATACCAGCCCATTTCAGCTCACTAATCCCTAAGATATTGATCTTTATGCATTTCATTTCATTTTTGAAGACCTCCAATTTTTCCAGATTCATACTTCATACAGTCCATGTTCTGATTATAACAGTATGTTTGCAGTTGTTTCTTCTCATTTTGAGTCATGCTACATCAGCAACTAAAGGTCCTGAAAGCTTGACTCCATCCACGTCATTAAGGTAGACTCTACTTTGAGGAGACAGTTCTTTCCCAGTTGTATTTTGAGTGCCTTCCAATCTGAGGGGCTCATCTTCCAGCACTATATCAGACAATGTCCCACTGCTATTCATAAGGTTTTCACTGGCTGATTTTTTCAGAAGTACACTGCCAGGTCCTTCTTCCTAGTCTATCTTAGTCTGGAAGCTCAGCTGAAACCTGTCCACCATGGGTGATTCTGCTGGTATTTGAAATACCAGTGGCATAGCTTCCAGCATCACAGCAACACGCAAGCCATCACAGTACGACAAACTGGCAGATGAGTGGCAGACAATACAGATTAATTCTCTGTATTTTACTGAGCCTTGATTTCCTCATCTGAAAATGATTTCAATGGTTTAGATGAGCCCTAAGATAACTTCCAGTTCTAATATTCTAAAATCCTTTCACTTTTTTTAAAAATGCTTCTTTCCAACAATTTCACTTATTAAGCACAATTTGAAAACTCTGGGGGGAAAGCAATTTTATGGTGAAATGAACCCTTATGTGTATAAAATAAAAATTGCCCTTGTGATAAAAATGTCCAGAACAGTTTTTGAAATTATTTAGATAAATTTATCTCATATTTATATGTTAGGGATTGAATTATGTTCTCCCAAAATATGTCTTGGAATTGTAATCCTAATACTTATAAATGCAGTCTAATGTAACTATTGTTTCCATTGCTTTCAAATCTTAAGTATTGATTATTGGATGGTGTTTTAGTTATCCAGCGCTGCTATAACAGAAATATCACAAGTGGATGGCTTTAACAAACAGAAATTTATTCTCTCACAGTTTAGGAGGCTTGAAGTTCAAATTTAGGGCACCAGCTCCAGGGGAAGGCTTCCTCTCTCTGTTGGCTCTGGGCAAAGATCCTTGTCATCAATCTTCCCGTGGGTCTACGAGTTTCTCAGTGCAGGGACCCCAGGTCCAAAGGATACACTCCAATCCAGGATCTTCTTTCTGGATGAGCCCTCTCCTCTCTGCTCAATTCTCTCTTTTATATCTCAGAAGAGAGTGACTGAAGATATAACATAACCCTGTAGATTAATTTCTGCCTCATTAACATAACTGCCTCTAATCCTGCCTCATTAACATCATAGAGGTTAGGATTTACAACAAATAGGAAAAGTACATCAGATCACAAAATGGAGAACAACCACACAATACTTGGAATCATAGCCTGGCCAAGTTGACACACATTTTGGGGGAACACAACTCAACCCACGGCATTCCACCCTTTGGCCCCCAAAAATTCATGTCCTTGCCACATGTAAAACACATTCACCCCATCATGTCATCCCAAAAGTCTTAAATCAACTCCAAGTTCAAATTCCATCCTGGGGTAAAATTCCTCTTCATCTGTGAAATCTAGAATACAAGTTATCTGCTTCCTAAGTACAATGGTGGAACAGGCACAAGCCAGACATTTCCATTACAAATGGGAGAAATTGCGGGAAAGAAGGTATAACAGGCATCAAGCAAGTCAGCAGAACACACTACATTAGCTCTCAAGGCTTGAAAATAATCCTCTGTTCTCTGAGTCCATTTAGGCAATGGCCCTGCCCTCCACACTCTGAGTGTTGGCCATATTCTCCAGATTCTGGGTGGAGGCCCATTGGCCCTGGGCTTTAGCTCCACCTTCCAGGCCCACTGTGATAGCAACTCTGCTCCCTGGGATTTGGGCAGCCCCATTCTCCTAGACCACCTGAGTGGCAACCCTACCCCCTCAGCCCTGGCAGACCTCTTTCTCCTGCCCACTGGGTGTGGGAACGCTACCCCTCAGCTTTGGGCAATAGATCTAGCCCCACCCCTGGCACTCATAAATGGAAGCCCCATGCTCCAGAACAGAGTTGGTGAAGATCTGACTCTTTGAAACCTGGGGTTCATAGCCCCACCCTTTGAGACCCAGCAGGCCATAGTTCCACCCTTTGAGACTGAGGCAGCTCTGCTTCCTGTGCTGCTTGTCTCTTCAGCTTCTGCTTCCTAGTTCCTTGGCCTCTTGGCCCCTCGGGCCCTCAGCCTCTCGAGCCTCTTGGGCCACCTGGTATCTGCCCTGCTCAGGTGAGTGTTCTAAAGCTCTTTAGCTCCGCTGATAAGTGCCTGGAGGCACCCCATTCCACCAGTAAACCCTGGCCAGAAGGCACTCAGCTTTCTTTTTCCATTGGTCAGCAAGCCTAGCTCCCCCAACAAGTGCATAGAGGCACCCCACTCTGCCAAAAAGCCTCCAGCCTGAAGGCAATCAGCTCTCTTGCTTCATGGGTCGGCTCCCACTCCATCTTGCAGTGGTCTTCTGGTTCTCTGCTGCCATTTCTCTGCTGCTGCTTCTCACCGTCTGCACCATCTCTGGTGTTACAACTCTCCTCATTTCCTTCTGAGCTCTCACTAGAACTGTCTTTGATGTCCATAATTCCACCGACAGTCTCTTCAAGGCCATCTGCCTTTTACTATTAGGCACTTGAGAATTCTTCCAGCCTCTACCCATTACTCAATTCCAAAACCACTTCCACATTTTAGGTATCTGTTAGAGCAGCACCCCACTTCCAGTACCAAATTCTGTCTTAGTTAACTAGTACTCCTTTAACAGATAAGCAGTACTAAGCAGATGGCTTTAACAAACAAATGCATTCTCTCACAGTTTAGGAGGCTAGAAGTTCAAATTCATGGCACCAGCTACAGGGAAACTTTCTCTCTCTGTCGACTCTGGGTGAAGGTCCTTGTCATCCATCTTCCCCTGGTCTAGGGTTTTCTCAGCGCAAGGATTCTGGGTCCAAAGGAGCATTCCACTCCCAGCTCTTCTTTCTTGGCCGTAGGAGGTCCCTCTCCTCTCTGATCACCTCTCTCCTTTATATCTCAAAAGAGATTGACTCAAGATACAACCTAATCCTGTAGATTGAGTCCTGCCTCATTAACATAACTGCCTCTAATCCTGCCTCATTAACATCACAAAGGCTAGGAGAATTACATCAGATCACAAAGTGGAGGATGGTCACACAATACTGGGAATCATGGCCTAGCCACATTTTTGGTGGACACAATTCAATCCATAACAGATGGTAAAAATGCATCATGATCTATAAATTGTGAACAATTTCAAACGCTATCTCAAAATTAATCTGCTTTGAACAATTTCTGATAAACACACAAGCAGAAGAATTTTCAAAGAAACTGAATACTCACCCCACAATACTGCTCTTCGTTGAAGATCTGCGGGGGCAAAGGAATCCCGTTTTGAGGTTTTTTCTCTCCAGGTACATTCTCTCTCATCCACTTCCTATTATCTTCATCTCCAGCTATATCTAATTCCTTAAAGTCGATTTTATTAGCTTCCAAAAAGCCCACTACTTCTTGCTGTTTCTTCCTAATCTGGTTGAGAGTAAAGAAAGATAATAATTACCCTGTTTTTGAAAAATACTGTTTATATTTACATAAATTAAATACTTGCTCCAGATATACTGTACAATACCTATAATTTTGTTGAATATTTAAACAAGGAAAACAATAAGATCATACTTCATTATAAAATATCAACGGAGTGGTTACTTAAATTCTGAAATTTTAATCTCATTTATGTTTAAATTACGGTACAATCAGCCTAACAAGAATAGTAATGTTCTCATCATTGCATCTTTTATTTGAGATCTTCAAAATATTTTTTAAATCCACAGGAAAGCTGAACTGGACCATACTTGAAGCTTTGCTAAGGTTCCATGACCAAAAAGTAAATGAAGATTAGCAAGAAAGACAAGAGTTACGATTGAGAGACGCAAAGGAGAGAAAAAAGACAATTTGCTTTGAAACTAAAACACCAAGTATACTTTATACTAAAATGCACATCATTCAAAATTATGAAAATAGGAGCACGAGTCACATTTATCTACAAGTAGTTTTAGAAATAAATACAGAAAATTAGAGAGCCCACATAGAAATTACTGGGAGGGGAAGGGGAAGGGGAAAGACTAGAAAAAGCGGATGGATATTTTTCCTAGCACATAAAAGAGTAACTAATCCTTTTCTCCCAGGAATTCACCCTTTCCTATTCACACGTCACTCTGTTTAACTGAGAGCAGATCGCCAGCCACACCTCAGAAAGAACAGACAAGTATCCTTTCCACCCGTGGTTCATATGTAACAGTTGTGTCTACCAATTGCCATTTCGTATTAATGCGCTATCTTTAAATTAAAGCCTGCCCTATAAACAATTACAAATAATTTTCTCTCTTCAAAGAATTCACTCCAGGACAAGGGATAATGCCAGCTTTTATAAACACTGTTAAACTAGTTGCAGCAAATTCCAGAGACTCCATTTTAAGAATCCCTGGGAGAGATTTACAAAAAGAGTAATCAGTCAAATAATCGATAAGCAGTTACTTGCTGACTCTCTAATCTGCAAAAGACACTGTGCCAAGCCCTTCATGTGAACAGATTCATAAACTGATTGTGTGGGTGAAAATAAAGAATTAAAAATGTACAATCTAAATACAGAACACACTAAGGATGATAAAGAAGAGGCAAAAAATATGACCATATTTTAAAGTAAGATTAAAATTTTAAATAAGAATTTTCCTTAACACAAATTATCTAATATCTTACTTTTTTCAAAAAACAGTCCTTGAACAGAATATTGCCTCATACTGAAAACAAGTCATTAAAATGTTTTACAAGGGTACAAGCACCCCCTGTCATTTTCATGTAATTTGTTTATCCGCAGAAGGACGAGACCGTGAGGATTTCAAATAAACGCTGTAAAAGGTACTCACCCTTCCCATACCTAATGCCTAGATTGAAACTCTCTTTTGGTTAAACTCAGTTCCTTTCTTAGAAATCTAACCAGTTGTTTACCCCATGTGTGTCAGAGTAGAACTATGCTTCATAGGGTTTTCAATGGCTGTGACCTTTCAGAAGTGTATCACCAGGCCTTTCTTCCAAGGCACCTCTGGGTGGATTTAAACCTCCAACTTTTCGGTTAATAGTTAAGTGCTTAACTCTCTGCACCAGTCAAGGACTCCTCTTAGAGCCCTATATTACCAATCCCCCTCCAAAAACAAACAAAAAAAATTCTATTTAAAATTAATGACTCAATCAATGACTTTACAGAGTATTCCTTACATAAGGAAAAGTAAGACACATATGGATGCTTAAAAAAAAAAGCCATTGCTGTCGAGTTGATTCCGACTGATAGCAACCTTATAAGACAAAGCAGAACTGCCCCATAGGGTTTCCAAGGAGCAGCTGGTGGATTCAAACTGCTGATCTTTTAGTTAGCAGCCAAGCTCTTAACTGCTGTGCCACCAGGGCTCCATATGTATGCTTAAGCCCTGGAATCAAATCACCACTAAAAAGAAATTATTGTTACTTATTAAACAATGAAAAAGTAAATGTGTGGTTACCTTTTATATAAATACAAAAAAAAAAAAAAAACCATTGCTGTTGAGTCAATTCTGACTCATAATGACCCTACAGAACAGAGTAGAACTGCCCCATAGTTTCCAAGGAGCAGCTGGTGGATTCGAACTGCCGATCTTTTGGTTAGCAGTCATATCTCTCAACAACTTCGCCACCAGGGCTCCAATACGTGTGTGTTGTGTGTGTGTGTGTGTGTATGTGTGTGTGTGTGTGCATGTGTGTTATGTGTGTGTATAAAATTATATATGCATATATATAAACAGTAATCACACATTTAATTTTTTAATTGTTTACACTTGTACCATCAACGTAATAAAAATATTGTGACCAGAAGCATTAGATAAATAAAGGCTGCTGTTTGCTACAATACAGCACTAACAGTCAGTAAGACTCAGCCAAGACATGTATTTCAGTTTGGACACATTGCAGACAAAAAAGAAAAACAAAAGTCCTACAGAAAGGCACAGAATGATGGAACTTCCCCTAAACCTCTGGCATCAGGGCTCTCGCTGACACCCTCCTGAGTGTCACAGCCGAAAGAACCAAAGGGGCCGAACTACTTACAGACACCTGTGCTCTGAAGCTGGGCTCTGCCAGCCCACGCCCCTCCTCGCGGAAACTCAACTCCAAATTCCACAGCTTCATGGTTTCATTTTTTAATATTACAAAATCCCATCAGACCTGATGACATGTTGTTGGATGAAATTTTTATTTTAATGAATCGATTTCTCTGTAAACCCTTTCCAAACTGTCAATGATTATTTGTGACATTTCATGAATTACTGATTCCTTTAGGTATTTCCAGAGGTAACTTTGCGGTTTCAAGAATAGAGGTATTTTCATTTTTAGGCATGTTTACATTTAATTAAATACTCGGAAGACAACATCATTCATCTGGCCAAACCCCTATCTTTTTCCAAAACCCTTCTCACACACCCTCCCAGGAGCCCGAGTCCAGCTGGGAAGCGGTAGCTGGCAAAGGACGCAGCCACCTCACCAACATTATTTCCATTTCTGTTCATCATGCCTCAGGGCTTGAGGTGGGAGGGAAAGAAGATTTTATTTTATTCCACTATTTCTGAATAGATGAAAAACATGTCAAAAAATCCTGATTTATATTTCTTCTATTAGAAAGGAAAGGGGGGTAGAGACAATGAGACAGGAGGATCTCACTGTTATTCCTCACAAGGCAAGCAACTGCATCTACAGTAAGCGAAGTGAACGGTGGACACACGGTATTGTGTTGTGATTTCTCTGTCCTCCTCCGCCAAAAGAAGAAAAACAAAATCTGTTGGCTCCTCTGAAAGAACACCCCAAACACCAGTAACTAAAATTGGGCCAAATGCATAGTTCATCAGGCTGTTAGGAGCCCCTGAGTTCACCTGGGTCTGGGAGCCTGCAGAGGGGGCCTCAGGGCCCAACCCAGGAAGGGAAGAGTGAGGGAACGCATGAGTTCACCTGGCCAGCACTGTGGCCTTTGCCCGCACCGCCCCCCACCCACACACACACCATGCCTGACTCTAGAGTTGGGCCCCTCTCTCCTGCAACCCTCCCTGTCAGTGGGGTCCCTCTTCAGGGAGCCCTGCTGGGCCTTCTTTGTGGGAGCAGAGCTCTTGCTCACATGGCCACCTGAGTGGACCCCCAAGGACATAGCCTGATGGCCTCTCTCTCGGCTTGAGTGAGGACTTCTACATCCTTCTACACCCTCAGAGGTGCGAGGGCTGATGCAGGCCCCACAGGCTGCACCACCTATCATGGATCTCACCTCTGGAAGATCTAGGGGTACTTGGCATCTGTGCCACCGTTTGGACCCTTTGGGAGCTCAGCGGAGGCTCATATCCTGTGACATTTACTTATAGGATAGTGTCCTTCTCTGCCCTGAAGCTACTTGCTGCTGGAGCTGCCGGAGCTGTTATCACATGTGGCCTATTCGTGCCACCCACTCGGCACTTCCTGTTTATTGTCTTGTACAGTTTGGAGCCTTCCCAACTGAGGTCACCGTACTGTAGCAAAGGCACACAGGATTTGAGCCAGTGATAACCTGTGTTCTCGCCCTGCCTCCAACGGTTGCTGTCTGAGCAAGGGCTCTGATCTTCAATTTCCTCATCTGCCAAATGACTATACCACCACCTTCACCACACAGGGTTTTGGTGAGAGTTTAATAAGAAGATGCATGGAAACGCATTTTGTACCATCATTTGAGAAGCTACACTGTCAGACACCCAGCACATCCTCATCTCATTCAACTTCACAATAGCTTTCTCGTTACCATTGTAAAATAAGAAAACTGAGGCTCTGACGGACGAATTCGTTAATTTTCCAGGGTTTACATCCAAGTCAATCTAATTCAAGAGCCATGTTTATTCCAACATATTTACATCGTCCATCAAGACGGGAGAGAGGATTCTGAAACCCAGGGGCCACCATTAGGGGCTGTCTTTAAAGATCATGTTTCCAAGGACTGTCCCCACAAGGAGCGCCTATCTGGAAGACAGTGAGGACAGTCCTCCCTCCCCTTCTCCCCAAACCCCACAGTGGCAAAGGAGCCTCCATAAGAGAGGAAGGTCATACAAGAAGGCATACGTCTTCTCCTACTCCCCAGGATCTCTTAATCCCAACCCCTCCATGACGTGGTATAATATGTAATAGCTCTTCAGAGTCAAAGGTTAATAAAAAAAATTGTTTTAATTTTTTTAAGAACTGTTGCCATTGAGTCGGTTCTGACTCACAGCGACCCAATAAGACAGAGTAGAACTGCCCCACAGGGTTTCCAAGCGCCGACTGGTAGATTTAAACTGCAACCTTTTGGTTAGCAGCCATACCTCTTCACCACTGCACCACCAGGGCTCCAGAGATACAATGCATAGCTGCATATTTTTTTAATTTCTTATAAAGACATTAAAACTTGTTTTTTCCTTTTTCATCTATTTCATTCATTCAGCAGAAGTCCTAATGCCCTGCTGACTAGGCATCAGGGAAGAATCCATTTTGCCAACCAACCACCCCATGCCTAGCATGAGCACCAGGGCGTTCTCCTACAAAGAAGCTTTTGGGTGAAATATCCTCACCTACCCACTAAAAATCATTAGCGCTGACAGTTGGGGGCCATCAGGTATCATTCTTTAAGACAAAAACAGAAATTCTCCCATTTTTGTGGTTTTGGACAAAAAACATAATCATCATAGACCCAGATCTACTAAATAACATTAAGTAATAATTATGTTGTTGTTGTTGTTAAGTACTGTCAAGTAATAATTATAAAAACTAGTAATTACAACAACTATAATAATATTAATATTAACTAACACTGACTAATATTATAACTAATAATTCTGGAAATTAAAATATTAACTAGTATTAATTAACTAACAATAGCTAATAACTATAATATTAACTGAAGAAGATTTACTGAGTGCCCACTAAGCACCCAACACCATGCCAGGCCTCCCACACACGTTATTTCTTGAGTCCTCATGATAACATTATGAGGTGAGTACTATTCTCATCCTCATTTTACAGATAAGGAAATTGAGGTTCGGCAAGGTGAAATAACTTTCCCAAAGTCACCCTGTTACAAGCGCACCAAAACATTTGATTAGGGAACCAGAAATAACTCGGCTTTTCCAAGATCCTGGAATGAATGGCGCCCCTCTAGATACTCCAGGGCTAACGGAGTCGTGCTCCCAAACATCAAGAACATAGGACATCAAATAATCCTGAGTAATCCATAAATTTATTCACCGCCTTCTAAAGAACTCAAAGAGTCACTCAGGCCAAGTTTATAGAATATAAATTTTGCCAGCAATGAGCATTAGCATCATTTAAAGCCAACTAAAACCATGTTCCTCAAAAAATAATCTTTTTATCTAAATAATCCAAAAATGTACTCGTTGTAGATCAACAAAAAGTTTCTGAGGTCATCAATAACCACAAAAGATTTGCAGGGAAATCTTACATTAGGGATTTTTACCCATCTTTCTCCATTCACCTGTTCTAGAAATCACTTAAACAACTGCTGATCAGTTGTGCACAGAAGTGACTACGAAGCTGTTCTCTCTTGTTTTCTTCTCACCCTCTCTGGAAACCTCACAAACATTCAGGGCTGCCAGTGGTGAATTCAACAGCTACCGCTGGAGCTGCTACCCTGCCAGCCCTTTCCTGATGGTGTCGTGTTTGGCTGAGGGACTGCTGAAATCCGGGTTGCAACCAGAGATCACCCAGGAACCTGACATAAAAGGAAACAGCCCCCTTGTTGCTCTCCATGTCTGGGGATTAATAAATCTTTTCTCTCCACCCACTGCTGTGGAGTCAATTCCGAGTCATAGAGACCCTATAGGACGGAGCAGAACCGCCCATAGGGTTTCCAAGGCTGTAAATCTTTACCGAAGCAGATTGACACGTCTTTCTTCCAAGAAGCGGCTAGTGGGTTCGAACCACAGAGCCGACCTTTCCGTTAGCAGCCCAGCGCTTAACCACTGAGCACTAGGGCTCTTTTTTCACTCCACAGCCCTCCTAAACTTTTGCTACAATGCTACTCTAAAACATCAGTCCCAGATCACTTTACAGATCAAGCCCAGAATCAAAGAGTGTAAATTGTTTCAAAGGAGGAATGAGTCATTCCATTACCCCGATTTCTTAATTAAGACAGGTTTACATGGCACAGAGTGAACCTAGAGTTGGGAGGTGAATGGATAATTCAGAGCCTGGTCTCAAAGAACTCAGACAAACCCGTGTAATAAGAGTTTAAGTACCTATTTTTGGTCTATTTGAACTCCTAGAGCTTTTAAAACCATGGTCTTAGGAGTATTTGTTCTTGTGGCTGTGACATCATCGTCCCCAAATAATAGGCTTACACATGCTAACTTTACACTTTTGATTTCGTTGCATATGCAAATACTCCCATCCTAGAGTTCATCACACGCTCCAAATAGTGTTTTACAAAGTGCTTTTTAAACTAGTCTAACTCTTGCAGGATGAATGGCAGAAAACACTCCAAAGAAAAGAAAAAAAAAAAACCTTGATACAAATCACCTTTTTAAAATTCTAGTATCAAACACGCCCCCTTCCTCGAGTCCCCTTTCACACTCAGCTACCCCAGATTCCACATTTCACACGCTTCTCCGACACCATTAAAACAGACACAGAATAAAGCAAGGGCACCCACGCTTACTGCAGAGCCACGGTTTACTTACACACTCCTCAAAAAAGAAATTTAAGGCCAACGTTCGGCCCTACCCGCTCATCCTACTCCAACTCTGAGTTACTCGGAAGAGTAGAGGAAGAAAGCCCCCAAATTCCACCAGACACCTACCGCTATGGACCCAGAAGATGTGGCAACAAAAACTTTGATAACCATTTTGATGGTCGGAAAGAGGACTCCCCCCAACACACCCCTGCTAGGGCACGCGTCGCTAGACAAATCCCGACGGTGGCACGGACGGGGACAGGTTCGGGGCTGGCGGCCACCCAGCGCCCCGCAGCTCCGCCCCTCCCGCCTCCACTTTAGAAACTCTGCCTTCCCAAGGAGCCGCAGAGGCGTCTCGGCCTTTCCCCTTCATTGGCCCCGGAATATTTTGGGATCCGTCGGGAAAATATTTGATTGGTGGATAAAAGCAGTCACTGGACCCTTTCCTTTATCACTTCAAAAGCCCAACAACAGTCCCTAAAAGGCGAGGCTGCGCTGTGCACCAATCAGAGGCCGGTGGAGGGCTGCCTTGGGGTGGGAGGTGGAGCGTGGGATAACCGAGCAGCTGGAGGAGAGAAGAGGCAAGGGAGGAGCTCGTCGGTGCTGGAAAAGCCCAGAAAACACCACCTCCGTCCAGGAGGAGTTTGTGTTTACAGGGCTGTGGGCAAACAAACAAACAGGAAGGGTCAAACTAGCACAGAAGCCTTTAAATAAAGAGCAGTTTGGATGCTTTTTAATTTTCTGGCAGACTAAAAAAATTTTCAGTAAACTGTCAAAACAGTAGAAATTCCTTTCCCAGTAGCTTGCTTCCGGAATCGGGCAGTTTTCTTCATTCACCACCTGTTTCTCCTAAAGAACAGAAACTGGCAAGCCGTGGCCGTGTACGATTTCACTGCCGTCGCAGAAGACACAGGGACATGGTGGCTCGTTTGTCAGGACCGATGACTTAAACAAGCAAATTGTCTTCACTGTTTTTAAAACTTGGAGGGGAAAAAACGAACTGTTTATAAAGGGCTCTGTCCCGTAATATTTACTAAAAAAAAAAAAAAAAAAAAAAAACAACGTTGCCATCTAGTCCATTCAGACTCATAGCGACCCTATCGAATAGGACGGTATAACTGCCCCATAGGTTTCCAAGGAGCGGCTGGTGGGTTCGAACTGCTGACCGTTTGGTTAGCAGCCTAATACTTAACCACTGCACCACAAGGGCTCCTGTAATATTTATACAGACATTTAAATTGTATTAAAATTTAGAGGAATGTAAAATCTCGTAAGCCCAAATGCTAGTGGTTCATCCTGATGGGTTTCAAAAACAAGGTCAAGGGCATTAGGAGCAAAGGCCTACTCTTTCAAAAAACCCAGGGGCGGGGGAGGCTGGCAGGGAATACTTAGCCCTCCTGGATAACCGTCTCATTTTTTTTAAGCCCCCTGTTATTCATCAATGACAGCAACAAGAGGAGATTGCACTGATGTTCTGGAGCAGGGACGGATCTCTGGTGGCTTCGGTACCCCCCTCTTTCACCAGAGTTGCGGGGTGGGGGGTAGGGCTTGAGGCCTGTTCCCCTACCCCTCAGGTAGGTGCTTCCGATGAGAAAGGGTTTACCTGTCCCTGGAATATCTCCAATTCACTTACAACTGGATGAGTAACTGAGCTGTCTCTACTAAAATTTAACCATGGCTTCAAAATGCAAAGTTAAGTATTTCAAAAACCAGGACCTTGGTGAATATAATTAGAAACTCCCAAATTTAGGTCACTAGCATTATAAATGTTAAAGTCCATCAAGGAATATATTTTTACTTTTATTTATTCTTTTCTGTATTTTCAAAATTTCTATGGAGTATGTACAATTTTTGTCATACAAAAAGCAAATGGATTTTCACACCTTACTCTTAAAGCCTGCCAAAAGTGTGCTATTGTTCTCCGAATATTATTTAAGGAAGCAATAAACTGTAAATTTCTTTATGAGTGTGTAAATTTGTAACCACAGTAAATCATAGCTGGATTCTCATGTGCGCTAGAGAACATACATTCCCTGGTCATACAGGGAGAAAACTGCCTTCAACAATGACTCCACCTGCAGGTCCTAGGGAGAAGTAAATTTCCTACCTGAAATAATAGCTAACATATTCTAGATGTTTACCATGTGCTTAACCACTCCCTTAATCTGCACAACCACCTTAAGAAGAGTGTTCTATGATTATCCCCACTAAGGATGAGGGAGCCCTGGTGGTTCAGTGATTAAGAGCTTCAGCTGCTAACCGAAAGGTCAGCGGTTCGAATCCACCAGCCACTCCTTGGAAACCTTATGAGGCAGTTCTACTCTGTCCTATAAGGTTGCTATGAGTCAGAATCGACTCGAGGGCAACGGGTTTGGTTTTTTGGTTGAAGGGATGAGGACAGAGAACTAGAGACAATGGAATGGTAAATGGTGGATCCAAGACTTGAACTCAACCCCATTTATATCCATACTACACTACAGAAGCTCTTGATATGCTACTCTCGCACTCCTAATATTCCCTTTTCTCGCTATGAATTATTTTTAGAAGTGTTTTTTTTTTAATGACCATGAAAATGTACAAGTTAGAAATCTGAAAACTCGAGCCGAAAGGTCCCTTTCAGTTTATTACAGCTACAGCAATGAACTTCAAGATAATTAATATGAACACCAAGAAGTATAAATGAATCTTACAATAAAGCTCAATAAGCGTCTGACTTACAAAATTCACTTCAGAAATAAGCTGTGTGATCTAGTGGAGATGCACAAGGCTAATTATTTAACATCTCTATTGCCTGATGTTTAAATCAAGTAACAACACTTAACCTCATTTTGATTATGCAAGTATGAGGCATTAGCTCTAAACTTCACAGAGATTCTCAGATGATCTTATGATAAATGATATCAGATGCTATGTTTTGATTTACCCATAACGGCTGAACTAATGCTAAAGGCTCAGCGTATGACCTTTCACACAAATTCAAATCCTCTTGCTTAAGAACCAACCCTATTATTAAGGAAATGCTTTCTTTGTGGTCAGGGGTCTGTAACCAAAACATTATCAAAACTCTTTGTGTTAAATCTCCCCAGATCTTATGCTCTGACCAAGGTAATGTTTAACAACCCATTCCCGGAGGCATCCATCATGCCATTGTCATGCCATTGTTTTGTGCCGGTCATGAGATTCTCTCTGCAAGCAAATACCTTGTAATTATATCTTTTAGCCAATCAACATATTCCAGCTGTATTAATGTAACCAATAATGTTAAAAAATCACACTTTGCTTTGTCCTGCCTTTGGCTGACCTCAATCACGATAAGCCAATCAGAATATTGTGCTTTGTAGTTCCTCCTACAGTACTATAACTGTTTATGGTTTGCACCCCCTCTACGGAATTCGTGAGCTTCAGATCATGAGGTTTCCATGATTCCCTCATTCGAACAATATATTGGCTTCAATAAATCTCTTTGATTTTACTTTAACAGAGTTAAAGAGTCTTTTCTCTGCAACACTACCATAATAACTGACTGGGTTGAATAGTGTCCCCCCAAAATTCATGTCCACTTGGAACCTGAGAATGTGACTTTATTTAGAAACAAGGTTTTTGTAGATGTAATTAATGGGGGATCTTGAGATGACATCATCCTGAATTTAGGGTGGGCCCTAAATCTAATTACTGGTGTCCTTATAAAAAGAAGAAAGGACACATAGAGAGACACAGAGGAGAAGTCCATACGAAGACGAAGGCAGAGACTGGACGGATGCAGCCACAAGCCAAGGAACGCCAGGAGCCATCAGAAGCTAGCAGAGTCAAGGAAGGATTTTCCGCTAGTGCCTTCAGAGAGAGCACAGCCCTGTCAACGCCTAGATTTCAGACTTCCGGCCTCCAAAACTATAAGATAATAAATTTCTGTTGTTTTAAGCCACCAAGTTTGTGGTAGCTTATTACAGCAGCCACAGGAAACTAATACAAAGAGATAAAGGCATATATGTATTATGTAGAATGATGGAGGTGGCCATCATAATAACTAAAATGCCATTGCTTCAGTTGTGTACCCCAACGGCCTCTCCTCCTTCCACACATAGACAGTGTAAAAATGGCAAGGGGGAGGTGTCTGACCTCCTCTAACTTTACAAGGAGGAAGAAGACTTAAGATCAACAGCCCAAAGCTGATTCCTATGAAGCAGAGGTCAGACATGGCTCCTCTCTCCACCATTTTTACCAATTCTGACACCAACCATCCCTCCCACGGCACTCCCTACTTCTCTGATGGGTTCAGTAATTCATTGCAATGGCCACAGAGAACTCACAGATAATATCCACGATTATGGGGTTTATTAGGGAAGTAACAGGTTGCAATTCAGGTTCAGGAAGACTCAGGATACAGTTCTTCCATCAGGCCAGCCTCTTCCCAGTCATGCTCACAGGCAAGCCTCTCCCTGGCCCTCAGCCTCTGCCCAAAGGCACTCAGCTTTCTCTCTCCATGGGCTGGGAAACCCACCAGGCTGTCTCCTGCTGATGATTCTCTACTGCCATTTCTTGCTGCCTTCGGTGTTACAGCTCCCTGTCTCCTGGGTCCAGGAGCTTCTCACAGCAGGGATCCTGGGTCCAAAGGACATGCTGCTTCTGGCTGTTCTTCCTTGGTAGTGGTGGGATCTTCTTTCTCCTACCTCTGGGGTGGCTCGTTTCAAACCCAGCAGGATGGTAAAACTGACCAATCCCTTTGGTGGGCCACAATTACGTATCTGTACAGTCCTGCCCAATCACTTGGGTGGGTGTTACAAGACCTTGGCTAGAAAGGCCACACAAAAGTGATCCATTACACTGAGCACAGAAAAGAATCACTCCTTTCAAAAGCAGAAACAAAGATTATACAGAAAGATTCATATGCATATTTGCAGAGCAACTTGATCATGCCTGCAGAGACTGGGGAAAGGAAACCAGCTGGTAGAAAAGAGAGGAAGAAACTATTCAGACAGGAAAAATTCTGAGGAACCTCCATCTTTCAGATTCCTCGGTCCTGAGCACCAAGCTTTCAGATGTTCCTTAACAAGAAACTACTGCTCTTGTTGCTCTCCTGGGAGCATCACCAGCCACCAAGAATCAGTCCATTTTTCCATGAATGTCAGTTCTAAGGTAATAGTCATCTAATGTTTGTCCAAGGCCTGAAGATGTTGCACAACCCACCACCAAAAATAACCACCACATATCTTACATGGAAAACTCACCACCAAAGTTTCTAGAAAGTGATAGCCGACGAAAATAGAAGGTGGGCACTCTAACAACACATTGAGGAAGGGATGGTTATGTGGAGGAAAAGCCTGGCCCCAACCCACCTCTACGAAGGTAGAATTAAACAGAATCTCTTTAAAAATGCCCACTATTCCTATTACATAAAAACCAAATGCAGAAACTTTAATGGGGAAAGGTAGAAATTTGACTCTACACAAATATCAAAATACACTTGTATTAGTTATCCAGGGTTGCTATAATAGAAATACCACAAGTGGATGGCTTTAAAAAACAGAAATTTATTCTCTCACAGTCTAGGAGGTTAGAAATCCGAATTCAGGGTGCCAGCTGCAGGGGAAGGCCTTCTCTCTCCGTCGGCTCTAGAGGAAGGTCCTTATCATCAATCTTCCCCTGGTCTAGGAGCTTCTCCGCACAGGAACTCCAGGTCCAAAGGACGTGCTCTGCTCTCAGTGCTTCTTTCTTGGTGGTATGAAGTCCTCCTGTCTCTCTGCTCACTTCTCTCTTTTTATCTCAAAAGAGACTGACTTAAGACACAACCTAATCTTGTAGATTGAGTCCTGCCTCATTAACAGAACTGCCTCTAATTCTGCTTCATTAACATCATAAAGGCAGAATTTATAACACATAGGAAAATCACATCAGATGACAAAATGGTGGACAATCACACCACACATTTTGGGGGGACACAATTCAGTCCATGACAACTTTGTAGACAGAATTAAAACATAATTGACAAAATGGAGGAATATTTGAAAAATATACCACAGACCAAGTTTTCATGAGTCATAAGTTCTTACAAATCAATTTTTACAAAAATAAACAAAGTTTAAAAATGGGCAAAACAGGAGGAGTAGCCAAGATAGCAGAGTAGTCAGATGCTTACTGTGGTCCCTCTTACAACAAAGATCAGAAAAAACAAGTGAATCGATTATATATGACAATCTAGGAGCCCTGAACATCAAAGACAACGTTGAGGAATCAGACTGAGTGGCGGGGGAAGGAGAGACAGTTCAGAAGCAGCAAGGAGTTGCCAGACCTGATCTGGTCGACACCAGCACACCGCAGGCTGGATCGGCTGATACACGAGGGGTGAGGCAAACAGTGGCACTCGGGATGCATTTTCCACATCAGGAGAGACCGAGCGGTGGAGAGTCTGCTCAAGCCTCCAGAACAAGCAAGAAATGGCACTCAATTGGTGAAAGGTAAGTACAAGCATCTTACATACTAAGCTGATCAAAAATAACTCACCTTTGGGGAAGTACCTCTCTCCCATTTACCTGCCCCCTCCCCACTCTGCTCCAGGTCCAGGTCTGGCTTCAGCAATTGGTGCGCCCTCTGGGCCGGAAATGGGACCTGTCACATGCCCTGAGCCATTCTCCCAGCTTTGGAGAGGGAACTAATTAACAAACAGGAAAAAGTAATCTGCCAGCTCCTCTAAGCTGAGAACTCAGGCCAAGCACAGCCCTTTTGCCTAGGCACAGGCATAAGGGGTCCATGGACTTTTAATGCCTTTCACCCCTGCATAGACTTGTGTGGGCCCATTTCCACAGCATAGGCCCTCATTACCACAGTACAACAGGGTATATACCTGAGGCCTATATTCAACTGTACCAGCTATAAGGGGGAGTGGCAGATTCATGACATTTGACATCACTCTGTCCATTAAGCAGGATCCTCACCTACCAACATCAGGAGCCTGAGGATTGGTGGCTCCACCCACTCCACCAAGCCATCCGCAACAGGGGTCCAAGAATAAGTGGTGATTCCCAGTCCTTACAGCCAACAGCATTGGGTGCCGATAGTCTGGCTGCAAAACCCACCCACCTACACGCATTAGGGAACAGGGACACTCCTTCCACCCAGATACTCAGGGGCAGCAGTCAGCCCCCTGCCTTGCCCAGGGCATGACCCCCTACTGCAGCCAGATACCTGTGTCTACTCCAATCACCCCTGCCCATCTAGGACTGTAGGTGAGAGCCTGCACCACACACTTGGTGACCAACAACCTGGACACCTGAGCTGAATCCATACAAGAAAAGTAAACGGACTCCTGGGCTCACATACCTAGTAACAGCTCTAGCCATCTGGAGACAGGACATGAGAGCTTCAAAGATGTCAATAATCAAACTAGCTCACATGACCAGTCTATTTGGGCATATCAAAACAAACCCAAACAAGAAGCTAGGACACAGTAAGCAAACATAAAATAAATATAATAACTTATTGATGGCTTGGAGACAACAGTCAATATCAAATCACTTTAAGAGGCAGACCATGATGACTTCAGCAGGCCACCAAAACAAAATATCAAGAAACCTTCTGGAAGAAGAGAACATCTTGGAATTACCGGAGGTAGAATTCAAAAGATTAATATACAGTGGGAGGAGATCAGGCAAAATGCAGAACAAGCCAAGGAACACACAGACAAAGCAATAGAGGAACTTAAGAAGGTTATATAAGAGCATAATGACAAATTTAACAGGCTGCAAGAATCCATAGAGAGACAGCAATCAGAAATCCAGAAGACTAACACTAAAATTTCAGAATTAGACAACTCAATAGGAAGTCATACGAGCAGAATTGAGGCAATGGAAGTCAGAACTAGTGAGACAGAAAATAAAGCACTTGACACCAACTTATTTGAGGAAAAAATCAGACAAAAGAATTTTAAAAAACGAAGAAACCCTAAGAATTATGTGGCACACTATCAAGAGGAATAACCTACAAGTAATTGGAGTACTAGAACAGGAGGGGATAACAGAAAATACAGAAAGAATTGCTGAAGATTTGTTGGCAGAAAATTTCCCTGATATCATGAAAGATAAGAAGATATCTACCCAAGAAGCTCATTGAACCCCACACGAGATAGATCCCCAAAGAAAGTCATCAAGATATATTATAATCAAACTTGCCAAAACAAAAGATAAAAAGAG
This sequence comes from Trichechus manatus latirostris, assembly GCF_000243295.1. Taxonomy (NCBI): domain Eukaryota; kingdom Metazoa; phylum Chordata; class Mammalia; order Sirenia; family Trichechidae; genus Trichechus; species Trichechus manatus. The sequence continues at coordinate 1,908,674 of NW_004444138.1, read as the reverse complement.
AATTTTAAGAGTGGCTAGGGATAAATGAAAAGTCATCTACAAAGGAGAATCAATAAGACTAAACTCTGACTACTCAGCAGAAACCATGCAGGCAAGAAGGCAATGGCATGACATATATAAAGCCTTGAAGGAAAAAAATTTCCAGCCAAGAATTATATATCCAGCAAAACTGTCTCTCAAATATTATGGTGAAATTAGGGCATTTCCAGCTACACGGAAGTTTAGGGAATTTGTAAAAACCAAACCAAAATTACAAGAAATACTAAAGGGAGTCCTCCAGTTAGAAAATCAGTAACATCAGATAACAACCCAAGACTAGAACACAGGACAGAGCAACCAGATATCAACTCAGATAGGGAAGTCACAAAAATAAATCAAAGCTAAAACACTGAAAACAGGGAAACAGAAACGTCAATATGTAAAAGATAACAACATTGAAACAAGAAAGAGGGACTAAATAATGTAGTCATAGATCTTTCATATGCAGAGAAAGTCAAGGTGACATCAAGAAATAAAAGATTGGTTTAAACTTAGGAAAATAGAGGTAAATATTAAGGTAACCACAAAGGAAACTAACAATCCTACAAGTCAAAATAAAAAATAAGAAAAACATAAAGACTCAGCAAATACAAAACCAACAACAATTAAAAGGATGAAAAGAAAATACATAAAGAAAAATGACATAGCACAGAAAATTAAGTGGAACAAAGACACTGTCAACAACACACACACAAAAAAAGACATCAAAATGACAGCCCTAAACTCATAACTATCAATAATTACACTGAATGTAAACAGACTAAATGCACCAATAAAAAGAGAGTGGCAGAATGGATAACAAAACACGATCAGTCTACATGCTGCCTACAAGGGACTTACCTTAAAGACACAAACAAAAACTCAAAGGATGGAAAAAAATATATCAAGCAAACAATAATCAAAAAACAGCAGGAGTGGCAATATTAATCTCTGACAAAATAGACTTTAAAGAAAAATCCACCACAAAGGATAAGGAAGGACACTATATAATGATTAAAGGGTCAATCCACCAGGAGGACACACCATAATAAATATTTACACACCCAATGACAGGGCTCCAAAATACATAAAACAAATTCTAACAGCACTAAAAAGAGAAACACACAGCTCCACAATAATAGTAGGACACTTCAACACACCACTTTCAGTGAAGGACAGAACATCCAGAAAGAAGCTCTATAAAGACATGGAAGATTTAAATGCCACAATCAACCAACATAATCTCATAGACATATACCAAATACTCCACCCAACAGCAGCCAAGTATACATTCTTTTCCAACACACATGAAACATTCTCCAGAATAGACCGCATATTAGGCCACAAAGTAAGCCTTAACAGGATTCCAAAGCATCACAATATTACAAAGCATCTTTTCTGACCATAAAGCCATAAAAGTGGAAATCAATAACGGAAAAAGCAAGAAAAAAAAAATCAAACACATGGAACTAAACAACACCTTGCTCAAAAACTACAGGGTTATAGAAGAAATTAAGGATGGAATAAAGAAATTCACAGTATC